>NW_027176372.1:5706927-5916927 GCF_023349555.1 Cebidichthys violaceus
CTTACCTATCTTAGCCTAAACCCGGATGTTTTGCGAACCCTAACCAGGTAGTTTTTGTGCCTAAGCCTATAACTTTAATAATATAATAGTTTTGGGGCCTAAAGTGAACTGAAACCTTTTCGAGGGGCGTGTCAGTGTGTCCTGTTCTAGGCCTACTGTGGACCTTCAATCAGAGGACCGGCGGCTCGATCCCTGGCTCTGCTTGACACTTAACCCCAAATTGCTCTTGTAGGCAATGCCTGTGGTGTATGACTATTAGATAGTCCTGATGGGCAGGTGGCACCTTGCATGGTAGTCCCTGCCATCAGTGTATGAATGGGTGTGAATGACATGTAGTGTTAAATTTAAAGTGCTTTGAGTGGTCGGAAGACTAGAACAACACTATACAATTACAAGTCCATTTACTATATAAAGTTAGTAAGTAGTAAGTTAGCAAATGTTGTGTAGCCTGCGAGACTGCAAACAGACCCATCTCAAAGCATTGGCTCATGTATGCAGGAACTGACGACTCAGTCTGGACAGGAAGTCATGCCCAAAGCCAGCTGATTGAAAGCTTGGCCTTTCAAGGAATAGCAAAATGAATGAGGAAAAAAAGCAAAAGCAATTGGGAAAAGAGTAAGGAAAACAGCAATAAAAATAAATAAATGCAATTATATTTTAAAAAAGCAATAAAGACTATACATAAAAAATGGTAATTCTATATACAAAGTTAAAAAAATATTTATAAAGAACACAAGACATTTTTTAGAATTATTATTTTTTATTTTGTTATTGGTCTTTAAATTTTACACATTTATTTATTTCATTAATTTCTCTTTTATATTTCCACATTATTTTCTTATTCTTTTAAAGATGCATTCTTTGTGTGTGTAGAAATGGCCATAATATTTAATGTTTATTGTTCGTGCTACTTTATTGACCGATGTGAAGCAATTGCAGCACGGTGCCATCTCATCTCAATTTTGGAGAGTCCGATTGACTTGAAATTTGACACACATGCCCTACAAAAAACAACTCAAGGACCACTAAAGCCATTTAGATTTATTTTGCAAAAACAGTCTTTGACATCTCCGAAACTGTAGGACTAATTCCTATCAAATCATCACTGGACAAAGCTTATCAAAAGTTATCAAAATTGTTGATATCTTTTTTAGTTTTCAAGATACTGACCAATGACCTTCTAAAGGGCACATAACTACACCAGTCGATAACTGACCAATCATCACAAAACTTGCAGGATATGTCCACAAGAGTACCTGAAACATACCCTGAACGTTTAATCAGTCTACCACTAGGGGGCACCACAAACTAAAAAAGGCACAACATAACACAAATCAGACTATAAATCAGATTGTCTAATCATAAATCCTGCAGACAATGTTTCATGACAATGTTGAACCAGGTGTGTAAAACTGTGTGAAAATGCTTAATGT
Source organism: Cebidichthys violaceus (assembly GCF_023349555.1). Classification (NCBI taxonomy): domain Eukaryota; kingdom Metazoa; phylum Chordata; class Actinopteri; order Perciformes; family Stichaeidae; genus Cebidichthys; species Cebidichthys violaceus. The sequence goes on from NW_027176372.1 coordinate 5,708,361, forward strand.
GGGCCTGGCACACATTTCTTTGTCCAAACATCACCAAACCTTCTGGTTATTTTTAATTAAGCTGTTAAAACATGTCCTCAAATGCCAAAAAATATTACTGCAGGACTTTAAATGTGCACTTACTGACAAGATGCATACATTGTCATGATTAAACAAGTGTGTGGCTGGTCTCAGTCCTTCTTTAGACAGAATGAAACCAACTGAAATGACTTTGCTCAGCTTTGTGAAGCCCAAAACCCATTCCTTGCTGCCTGTGGCTTTGATTTGGGTAATTGAGCTGCTTTTTTCTGTTGAGCGAAAAAGGGCTTGAGCTTTTGAAAGGCTCAACGCCAACAAATATGGACTGAAGCAGTGCATTTTGATTAAAATATGTTGTGAATTTTGAAATTATTATATTTATCTGTTTTGGACTGAGGACTGCAGAACGCCACCACTCGCTCGCCCTCAGGTCCCACTTGGGAAATAAGGGTAGGAATCTCTAGGCACCTCACGTTTCAATTCAATGCCATTCAGAGGGCTTCGATGCGATTATAAAACGATTATTGATTCTTCTTGATGCATCAAAAAGTTTTGATACATGATTTTTGGAGGAGGATTGGTGTATATAATTGCCAGACATATCTCAAAGGATAAGTCCACTAAGAAAACGAATATATTGTTTTTAACAAATGTATTTGTTTTTAACACATATTTAAATGTGTGTTTTCAATATAATATGACATGACAGAATATACGTATTTGATGAGTGACTTTCCATAATGTGAGGATGTTAATTGAGTGCTTTTTGGTTTGCAGGTTACCTGGGTATTACCTGACTTTACCACACTCTACAGGGTGTCATACTGCATGGAATACCACACAAGTATTTCCACATCCACCTCTGAAGATTTCACCTCCACCTACTTATGCAGAATAGCCAATGAAATAGTAGGTCTATGAAATTAGTTCTATTTCAGAAATAGGATTGCTCACAGTACTCATCTGTTTGCAACTCTAATAATGTCTAACCAGTGTGGTCTATTGGATTCAACCAAAGCTCAGGATTAAGTTCTCCTGAAATGCAGTTTTTGTAACGGTGCCCAAGTTTATCACATATAAGGTTGATTTATCAAAAGTGAAACAAAATTTGTGTTTTTCTTTAATTCATGAGCTTTTTGTGTAATTGTCATTATAATACACATTCGGGGGTGTTTTAGACGTTTGGTTGGTTTATACAAACTATTTGGATGATCACCATGTATTCTCACCATTATCTTTCTAGCAGAATTTTGTTCACAGCAATTATGGGATACGCTCTCATCCATCCATGTTCTGTAAAGATGTACCAGACGCCTGTGCTGTTGTCCTCCTGCTTTCATATCGCCCCCTGGCGGCTGTACGGTGCACTGGCCTGATGGTGGCGAACAGGACATACTGAACACAGCTGGTGCCAATCACTAGCTGGGGGATTTACTCACACCCTTTAGTTGGTTTTCTGCATTTCAGCGCAGCAGTTGTTTTCACGTCGTAAGGTATGTCCCGAGATCGTTTACACACCGTGAGTACTATGGGGCAGTTCAAGCAAACAGCATGTGGCTAGGTTATGTTAGCATGCTAACCGCTCGTTAGCAGCAGGCCTGGCTAAGGGTGTGTTTGTTTTTTCCGCCAGCTGGCCTCTTCTGTCACCCGTTTCAACAGGACTAGCTAACAAGCCAGCGGTGGCTCAGGAGACGCGATAGGTCGCTGTATTTGGCCGACTGGGCTCAGGCTTCCTTTGCTTCAGGCTGTCAGAATCGTGTAGAAAGTTATGTGATGTAACGTCACTCCGCTACGATGCATTTTTAGAAAGTAAAAAAACGACATACGTGTACCTATATGTAGCTTAGATTTTTTTGAAAATCATGATGTTCTTAAGACACATTCGGCGTACCTCTAAATAGCACTTTGTTGACGTTTATTATGAGCGTCATCGTGACGTATTCTGACAGACACGCGACAGTTAACGTTATTTAGACGGAATATTTCTGGGAGTTTTGGTAAAGACACCTGCAAGCGCGATCATTTTCTTACGTTATTAACTAACGTTAGTGGTTCCTGGTCCGCCACAAAAGCACCACAGTGCTAAAGCAGGTGTATCTGGTATTGTGAACATATTACATTGACTAAATTATAGAACGTTATCTCCTAAATCTTGCAGTGTGTCGACAGTCGCAGCCCTGCATTCCAAAAAGGAAGACGAGTACTTCACCATGAGCTCAGACGATGGTGAGACAACACACAAGTAATCTGTCCTCAGGTCACATGGCAGTCTGTCTGACTGTCCCTTCCACCGCTGCAGGTGACATGGAGAACCAGGCCGAGAGGGAAGAGAAGACGCGGCTCATCAACCAGGTGTTGGAGCTTCAGCACACTTTAGAGGGTAACACAATCACATACATGCACACGTTCATCTACAGATGATCTGAGCCAGACAGGCAAACCTGGCTCAGATCATCAAGGCTGTGGTCACCACTGGCAGCCCACATCTGATTTCTAGCATGTACAGTTTAGTATCATGTTCATTTTGTGAATTGAAAAAATTGCTTCTATGAATATTTTCAGAATTGATGTAAACCACATCAATAATTGTAAAAGCATTACATTTCTTTCTCAATGTGACACAAAAGACTGACATTATAGGGAAGTGTGCCAATATGGAAAGAAGAGTAAGCGTGATACAATGTTCAAGGATTCATCTATTGTCATTGTACAACATGGGGGTGCACAAAGAAATGCAGTTGTATGCTACATAAAAACAAGAAATGGATGGAGGATGGGTCTCACAGCTCGAGGAAAGAAGCTGCTCTGAAGTCTGCTGATACTTCGATGGCTACATGACTATTCACGTACACTGGGCATGCGGGTGCTGGTGTAAATAGGAAGTAGATTGGTTGCTTAGTTAAAGAAAATACATCAGAGTATTATAGTACTCTTAATCAATAAAAGATCATGCTTGATACCTAAGAGCTTCCTCTATATACTCAAATTTATTTTTCAAACTTGGTTACAAGGCTGCAGGTCTTGCTCTATCTCTCTCACACACACACACACACACACACACACACACACACACACACACACACACAGAAGCTAGATGGGATCAAATTTACTTTAAAATTAACACTTATAAATCTAAGTTTACTAGATTATCGGTCAATAAATTTGGTCAACACCTCTCACTCGTTTCCTTTTGGTTTTCGTTGTTCAAGGTCAGCAACGCCTGTAATCTGCTATCCATGTTGAATTAACCTGGTAGTCAATTGTTAATCAAGGCTGTTGTTTGTGTTCTTCCGGCGTCGTGACGAATCAGGGAAGGAGATGTCATGATAGCTGAGACCCAATCGAGTAGCGAACGCTACTTATTTATATATTTATTTATTTATTTACCTACAATTACCCATATACGCCTTCATCATTTTCTATTGTCTTTTTACTGCACATGACCTAACAAAAATACCCATCTAGCTTGTGTGTGTGTGTGTGTGTGTGTGTGTGTGTGTGTGTGTGTGTGTGTGTGTGTGTGTGTGTGTGTGTGTGTGTGTGTGTGTTCAGACCTTTCTGCCAGAGTAGATGCTGTCAAAGAGGAGAACCTGAAGCTGAAGTCCGAGAACCAGGTTCTGGGTCAGTACATTGAGAACCTCATGTCTGCCTCCAGTGTCTTCCAGACCACTGACACCAAGAACAAACGAAAGTAAAGAGAACCTCTGAGACCTTTTGATCTAGGACCCCACAGACATTCCATAACCTGAACCCAACCCTGGATGACTAGACTCCAATGATCAACATCGTGGACTAATACTGCCTAAGCCTAAGACCTGTGTCTGAGTCTGCAGAGGTGGGTTTTCGTCATTTCATTAACATGTGCACTAGGAGGCAGTGTTGCATTTATCAAATACGAATGTACAGGCAGGAGAAAAAGAACCTTTGTTATGAAGATCAACTAATCAGCAGAAATTAAATTTAGAAGTAGAATACATTGTGTGAGCTGTAGTCACTCTGAAATCCCTCGTTACATCTGTATGAAAATATTTATTGTTTTAGATTTCAGTCAGCTGCAACTCAGAACCACATCGAACTTCATCTCTCAACCCAAACATCTCAAGTCCCAGGAACCTGCTCACTGAGCAACAGCATACCCAACTCTTAACAGATGGTCATAGATGTGCACTAAATCCTTTACCAGTTACACACACATACAGCGGTGTCGTGAGTAAACGGCAACCAGTAGTTTTAACAGAGATCTCTCACTTTGGTAAAAGCTTTTGTATTTGAGCTACATTGTGTAAACTGTGGTTGTTCATTAATAACTGGATTTATGTTGCTGTGAAAACATCTCCTTCATACAACTGGATTTATTCAAGTTTCTCACCAACACTACATTTTTCAATCCCAATACTGATTTTCACCAAACAGAGCCTGAACGCATCACAATGTAACTGAATGCAACCTTTGTTCATTGTCCATTAACTACTTTACCAGCTCCCCTTCGGTCAATTTCAACATGGATTGGTTGTTTACAATGTAACATCAGAGATCGGCCAACAGAAAGCATGAATGATGTCCTGATTGCATAATTTACTGAGCGTTGGTGGATAACAATGTCAGTAAAATGTAGTTTTACACTGTGATGGTGAAGGTAAATTGTGATTAATCCTTGGTTCACGTGGGTGCCGAACCGTGAGGGGTGATCCGATTGCCAACGATCCGTTACACCACTAGTGGAAACCCTCAAAATGATTAGAGGAACATTTGTATGCTGCATTTGATGCGGCATTTCCAAAATCTTTTGTACCACCCGTCGACATGACATATTCTAGTGTGATAAGGCAGCAGAAGTAAGACATAACTGTAAGAAATGAACTGTCTGTGTTCCAAACCACCTGTGGAGAGCATGGGTTGAAAGCACAGAGCCCCACTCACACAATTGATGTCAGCAATCAAAAAGATCTGTTTAAAAGATTCATAGCAGGAATCAAGGAGCCTGACAAACTTTTGCTATATTTACTAAATAGTATAAACGCTCAGTAACAGTGTGTCTTATCCATTTCCCCTTCATCAGATTTAGCTATTAGCTTGTAGCTAAAATCTGACCAGATTGCTACATGCTAATAGCTAAATCTGCACAATGAGGATATATCAGGCTTTGGATTCATATGCAATACTTGTTAGTTGAATTCATTGTTGCTTATGGATTTGATGACAAGTAAAATACTGTCAGCCTAATCTTTTAATAGTGAATTTAAATATGCTGTGTCAGACACATGTTCATATGGCAAGTCTCAAATGAATGAGTTTACCGTAAAGCCTCTGTACGCAGGTGTCTTCAGTAAATACAGCCGATTAGACCTCTTCTCAGGACTGTGTGGGCGTGTATAGATTCATTGAATTAAATCTACAAGAGTCTCCTGCTAGCCTTGTAAAACCTTTTAGGGTGGGACAAACTACACCTTTCTTTCATTGTTAGTGGTAGATGACGATTTGTGACCTACTAAATTCCCATCAAAGCTCAGGCGCACCTTCAGCCTGAGCAGAGGTCTAATCAGCCATGACAGAAAACCTGTGAGGGTTGACAAAGGCTGTTTGGTTGTTACCAACAGAGAGGTATTGTTTCATGCATTGTTTCTGCAGTTTGTGCAGTTCATAATGCAAAATCTACTGGAACAACAACAAATCAACTAAATCATAAGCTCTCTGTCATTTCCTTTAGTTTTCCATTGTCACAGTGAATCTGTTTGTAGCAGAGGTTTTCAGGTAATGCAGAGATTCTTTTAACTCCATGTTGTCAGATGTTCATTGGTTCAAAGAGATGTTTGGAACTGATTCTGTTACTGTTGTCTTGTTAATGACAGGGAGCACATTACAGGAGAGTCGGGCTGTTTCAACCTTTTATTTATTTTTCAGTATTGCTGCCATTGCCATAGGTACAGTAGATTTTTTGAATTTGTTTTATTGTTACTGCTTATAATCTCTCTAAAGGCCCCAGTCTTTGTCATTTCAGTACAATGTCACTTTTCTGTTACCACTTTGTTGCTGCTTCAAGAAAGTTGTGAGTAAATTACACCATTGCATTGATGTTAAACACATCTATGAAGTCTTGAAATATCTTTAACCCTGTTGCATTTGTACATTGTTTACATAGGATTGTTTTTGTTGCTAATTTGACATTACTTTAGTTTAATAAAGTGATGATCCTTTTTGATGAAATGTTTGTCAGTGATGTTTCCTGAGCTAGGTTTAATATTTCACATGCTCACGTAACTAATGGTGCTCGGAAGGACAAATAGTGGCATATTTCGGTGTTATATTGCATTTACAGACAGGTGAGAAATTAAAGGAAGCATCTAAATAACATTGGTAACCTAAGAAATGCCGTATTTTCACTCCTTTACCTTGCTGTCAGACATCCCCTTCCAACAGGGAACTGAAGGCTCTCTTGAAAGCCACACACTCCTTTGACAAAATCCAAAATTTGACCTCACAGAACTGGAAAGTTGCTAGTCTTCCATTGCCTCGGTCGATTATTGTTAATGTGTGACTTTGGTGAATATGAAATATCCAACTGACTTTGGGTAAGTACCTCATACAACCATACTTAATACAATTGGAACTATCCCTTTAATAACACACTTTGTTTTATATTTATCATTTCGTTTGTCACCCACCTGTAGGTTTCTATGGTGAATAAAAGTGAGGCTGGTGTGACCATTGCTTGAAATATTCCACATAAGACTGGGAACATAAATAACATGTTCATTATCAGAGAGAGATCCTGTTTAGATGTTTGGAAATGGGGCGTTACTTAAGGCTCTAGGCCATACTGGCATGGTTCTAAGTCAATACTGCTTGGATCTGTGTTATCTGTGGAGCAAAAGAAGGCATTTAGCCATGTTTCTTATCGTATCCCGGTGTCAGGTAGCAGAGTAGAGACTAGCCGAAGGCCCTGGAAGTTAAAGCCCCAATTTAAAGAATTTGAATGTTTCTGAACTACATACAACATGATACCCGGCCTTTGGCAAAGATATCAAAACAATACCTTCTCCATACCTTACGTTGAGAAATAGAAACATGTTTTCTACAATGCCCCTTTTTCATGAACAAAACAAGCCAAAGTTCTCAAATATGAAATTTCTTAAAGAGTTTTGCCTAAATAATACTTAGCAAAAGTTTCATTCAAATTAGGAACAGTCTGAACAAAGACGATGTTACAAATCTGACATTTATGCACTTAACGTTTTGAAAACGTATGAAATATAGAATTACATAAAAAATAATCCCAGTGGGATATTCTGTAATGTATATTGGACACAAGGCTTGAACAGATTGTAAGATATGTTAACGAGGCTTTTCCACTGTAAAGAATACAATTTTAAAATGGCACCATTTTAAGGATATGGCCGGCTCTATTATATATTTTTCAACAACAAATTCCATAAAAAGACAAAAAGCAACAATGTGTTAATACTTTCTGACATCTTCCCTCCGTTTGTGGCTCTCAGCTCTTTGGTTCTGAGACCAAGGAAGGATATATCAGGCTTTGGATTCATATGCAATACTTGTTAGTTGAATTCATTGTTGCTTAAGGATTTGATGACAAGTAAAATACTGTCAGCCTAATCTTTTAATAGTGAATTTAAATATGCTGTGTCAGACACATGTTCATATGGCAAGTCTCAAATGAATGAGTTTACCGTAAAGCCTCTGTACGCAGGTGTCTTCAGTAAATACAGCCGATTAGACCTCTTCTCAGGACTGTGTGGGCGTGTATAGATTCATTGAATTAAATCTTCATCAGTCTCCTGCTAGCCTTGTAAAACCTTTTAGGGTGGGACAAACTACACCTTTCTTTCATTGTTAGTGGTAGATGACGATTTGTGACCTACTAAATTCCCATCAAAGCTCAGGCGCACCTTCAGCCTGAGCAGAGGTCTAATCAGCCATGACAGAAAACCTGTGAGGGTTGACAAAGGCTGTTTGGTTGTTACCAACAACAATTATGACAGAGAAACACGAGAAGTTCTTTGGGAAACCCGTTTTGCAGTATTGCAGTACAAATAAATGTGGGTAAAGAAAAGAAAGGAGCTGAAACTAAATACTCATACTAAAGATGAGGTGGTATGATTTTGTTCTTTATTACACCAAAATGGAATGGAATTAATTACTCATACAGTAGGTTTGCTGTTTTAACAATGAGCTCTTTAATTAATCTCGAAACAGCTACTCTGAGCCAGTTATGTAGCCAATTTATGTAGGTCAATTCACAAGGGAACTGGATTACCTTCCAAGTTCCATAACTCAACATGTTTCATATTGCAGTCTGACCACAGAACAAACACTTAACCTTCCTCACAGTCAGTTTAGGCACTTCATGTAATCCTTGGAAATAAAAGTCCCAGTAGTGTTCTTAGTCTTACTCCAGCAGAGGGAGCAGCTGGATCAGGAGAAGCACTGGGCCTGATGTCAGTTTGTGTGGTGTCCTCTTTTCTGTGGTCTTCAAACTTTAATGAGTATCTGAAAGACAGGAACAAGAGAGAGTGTTAAGCAAACCTTTGCTGCTACAAGACCACCCCCCCCCCCCCCCCCCCCACACACACACACACACACACACACACACACACACACACACACACACACACACACACACACACACACACACACACACACACACACACACACACACACACACACACACACACACACACACACACACACACTTTCATCTGCTGTACTGCCCGCGTTGCAGTGACACAGATCCGTTTGAAAAATGCAAAGTTTCTGGAAACTGGCCTCTCGCTGCTATGTTGGCTTCCATTGTTGTTGTAAACTGGTGCCTGTGTTTTTTTTTTATTATCAGTGCTTATGTAATTATTGATGAGACAATCAAGCAATTAGGTGTTTGGCCAGGTGGCATGAGTATTAGCCAATTGGTCCATGGGTGTGGCATTTTGAATGACAAACATGACTTTATGTCAGATTCATGTGTCTTCTGTAGAGAACTGTGCGCAGTGTGTTGCAAAAAGTTCCATGTTGAATTGCAAAAAGGGTGCCAAGCAGAAAATGTGTTTTTTTTTTAATAATTGAGCTTTATGTTTAATTTTAGTGTGTTAGCAGTAAAAAAAACAAAAAAACAAGCCACACACTCATGCATGACATCTGTTATTGATCTCCTCATCTCACAACTGGGAAAAGTTAACTACTTTACTAAGATATGAAAGAAGCTATAGAGCAGTTTAACGACCTGCCCTCTATACACGATTCTCTTCAGCTTAGTGCAACTTAACAAAAAGGTACAGCCAAATGAGGTCAGCCAATGAGAATAATGAAAGTGGAAGGGTCTGACATGTGACAATAGTATCAGGAAAGTAAGGGAGGTGTCAATCCAGCTGTTGCCTTCAGGCAGATGGTTCACAATGCCAATCTGCAGGCTAAATCGGTAGAAAAATGAATTAATTCCATCCTCCATCAAATTATGGAATAGCAACAAGTAGTATTATATAATAGGATTTAATTGGGGACTAATATATTGGGACTTGATTATTATCCGTGTTGGTCACACCTGGTCTTATTATTCGTAGCTATTGTCGACATGTGTATTTAATGCATGAGTGTATGTATGATCTATGTTCTATACGTGCACGGGGACTATGATGCTGGCAAGTGTATTGTGTGATGCAGCGGCTTGGAACCTAAGACAAATTTCCCTGCGGGACAATAAAGTATATCTTTATGTTTTGAAAATATTATGTTAACATCCTTTACGGCACTGCTGTTTAATTGATCTGTGAGTATAAGTACACACACATTCAAACACCTGCAAATACACACAAGCTCTCAGGTCAGACCTCACTCAGTAGAGCCCAGAAGTCAGCGTCAGAGCGAACCACCAGGCGTAGTGCTGAGATCGGCTGCATCACTTCTTCAATCTCACCCTCAGCTACCCCGTCCTCAAATGCACCTGAAACACAAACACGCCAGTAGGGATTTTGTATGTGCAGGTGTAAGGGGGAGAGCACAAACATTGTATCTCCTTTTTCAATGTTTAGGTCTAGGGCCACGGTTTAGTCTTTTAAAAATGCATAATTTTGTCATGAATATTCCAATGTTTAAAGGAGCTAAATTCAAAATGATTACAGAAAGTATTAATATAGCAGCAAACAACTTTTTGATATGTAAAGATATAGTCAAGTAATGTCAACCTGAGCAGAGAGTGAAGTCATATTACCTCTATGTGTGTTGTAATCTGAGCTACTCTGTGATTGTTTTTGTTGTTGTAGCAAGTGTGTTTTCTTGCCAGAGTCGATTGCGGCTCACGGATTGCGCGCTGGAAGAGCCGTGACGGGTCCTGTGTGAACAGCTCTATTGGTTTACATGGGCGCCGGAAGGACGTGGGCAGCACTTCTCCGAAAAGCGTGGCCTTTACGCGGCGTTTCTGTATCCAGTGGGAACCCGGCGTTAGTGCGTGTCCCACTGGCTAGCTAATCGTCTACGCTCTGCACTGCGTTCACGGCAGTTACCGTTGATAATGCTGTCCTGACCCATGGTGTTGTTGTGGAGGCATAGCACCCACCCTCCGTTTCCCCCCATACGTGAACTCTGTTTTGATCTGTCAGCACTCTTGCCGTTGTTTTAAATTTTCCTTTCTTGAAATGTATTAAATATTCAATATATATTCAATATTCAAGTGTGCAATATGCCAAACTGTAAACAAGTGGCAGATTTAAATACGTCATCAGCGGAGTCTTGGTTTGCTCATTCCACGTAAAAGTGCCTTTCATCAGATAAACGTGACTCTGTGTGCTTGTCCCTGAAATGCTACTGCTTTCAGCCACAATACGGCCGTTCTGGTATTTCCCCCAAAATGTTACTCGGCCTTGAAGTGGGAAATTGGCGGTACAGATTTCCCCGAATATCGGTCCCTGCTCCCATTTGGTGTGTGCAGAATGTATGTTGGTGACATGCATGCATGTGTGACACCCAGGGATGACTTATCGCAGTGGTTCTCAACTGGTCTGGCTGCGGGACCCACCATGACCCCTTAATAACAAGCCACGACCCAAATGTTCAACTTCTCAAATGTATTTAATGAAAAGATGGTGCAGTTTGAACCTGAGCTGAACATGTCCTCTGCAGTCGTAGTAGTAGGGAGCTCCCTTGTGCAGAGACATTGTTCCTGTCAGTCCTCGTCCCACATGTAAAACTGCTTTGTTGGTTACGTCTGTAGATTCGTCCATTTGTAATGCAAAATGACCACTTGCCTTAATTCGAGCTGTGGTCTGTTGTTTGATGTCATCCGACATGTCTTCATTCACCTACTTATAGTGTCATAGTATAGAGATATAGTTTTCAGTTTATCCGCTGCGGATTGATTCAACAAACGCTGCTTCAGTTTTGACGGCTTCATGTGTTCTTGTGCCAGAACCTTGCTCCACAAAACACACTGAGGATTTTGTCCTCTTTTGTCCTCAATGTAAGAAAATCCATGTCTCATATAGTCGGTGTCGTACTTGCATTTCGCTCAATTAGCATGAAAACAAACTTTGTGGGTGTTCTTCTATACTGTGAAATGGGTGTCTATTAACATTACTAGGCATTAACGCCAAATACTGTTAAGGAGTGTGAATAACTCCGCTGCATAAAAAATCCCCTTCAAAATAAAAGTTTTTTGGGGTTTTTTCTCAGGCAAAGGTCTGCGACCTACTGAAAACCAGTTGCGAATCACTGACTTATCGGATTATGAATTTAGTTGTTATATTTACCAATAATGATGAAGCCCTTGTCAGATTCTTTGTAGGAAGAAGACAAACCAGTCCGTAGTCTGTCTTGTGATGATGCCTGAAGGAATAAAATACAACAAATGTCAGGCAGGTTTACCACATAAACGTATGAGACAAAAGAACCATTTTGATATCAACATGAATCCAGATGTCTTCATCACATCCCAACACTGTGACTTTACATTTCTTTGTAAAAACACACGCAGTATACTGACTTAGCTGAATGTTTCTCTGCAGAAGGCAACTAGAAATGTCTTCCCCAATACAAACTGATATCAATCAGTTTGTTTACAAGTAAACAGTGTGGGTATTCAGAAACATGAGGAGGTTAAATCCACGATGTTGAAGGAATACACTGGCACCCCTCATGTTTAACATTCCTATTAAAAATTAGCTAACTTAAGTTGACAAGTAGCTAACTAACTTACTTTAAGCTGTCATAAGGAATCAATGCCTTGGCTTGCAGTGTTGATATTTCAATTAACTATTTTGTCAGTGAAGACACGACCAGCCTGTATTAGTTTGATGGATTAGTAATATGACAGCTTGCTAATGCTAGCTAGCATATAATCCTAACATTAGCTGTGTTTGTTTGGCAGCTGATATTTGGGACTTTGTCACAAATGACTGAAACCAAAACAAAAATGTTATACACAATATGCCAGGTTCATTCAGCTGACAAAACATATATTACCTGCCAAACAAACATACAGCTAAGCTAGCGTTCCTAACGCTGGGTACAAACACTGACAGTAATATATTAATGCACTTCACTTTGCTCGCTATGAATATTATATTAAATATCATATATTGTTAGCTAATATAACATTGGGGCGTGTCATTGTTGAGTTGTGGATGTAGGTGATGGAATGAGGATTTCCATTTTAGCATAGAAGCTATTATAATTAAGTAAATGTTACACAATAATAATGGAGCTAGATATTTTTGTGATACATCACTATTGATATGGATTGTGGTGGGCCGTCTGGGCCAGCAAAGCCTTCTCTGCTGGCCTAGACAGAATCACAAAGTTATAGCTATTTTATAATTGAATTATTTTTTGAAAAATACACTACATGTATTCTAATTTTTTTTTCCCCATTAGCTTATTATCTAATTGCATAGCTACTGTCTTCCTCTGTTGCCCTGCTTCCAGCACAGCTTGTTTTAAGTAGAGCTTTTATCCAATTAGATTTCGCCCCTATGCTGTCTCTGGTGGCCTGCAGAATTACAAGTGAAACCCTTTGTAGTTTAAGTAAATGGGGACGATATTGTTGATTTTCATAGTCTTCAACCAATCACATGTTGGCCGTATTCTTTGACATGTCAGAGCCTTCTAGCTGGCCTACAAGTATGTCATCATTAACGTGCGACTTGATTGGTCAGTGAGCTAGCGTGACATGTTGGCCGGTGACAATCCCAATATCTACTACCTCTGTCGAGCGGACATTTTCAGCCCTCAAAAGCTTTAAAACGTCTTTAAAACGTATTCAGGAAATACAACTGGGGAAAAATGTCATTTATATATAAATCACAAAATACATTTGTGAATCCTTCTGTGTGCATTCATTAATACTGAGACTGATCTGATCCCATACTGACATTATGACATCAACTAAATAAAAAACATCCGAGTTCACCAGGGAAGATTCTTTTTTTCTTTTTTTTCACTCGTCATTTGTAATGTACTTGATCCATTTACTTCCTGATCCTTCTTTGTGTCAGAAGTGGTGCACTGTTTGGTCAGTTGGTGTTTCACCTGCAATGTGAAGCCTCTGGACCTGGAGTCATCTGGTGGAACAGGGTTTCCCTTTTATATTCCACACAGTGATTTTTTTACTCAAAGGTCACCCACTACATGACCACTTTTCCCCTTTAGTGTGACAGAAGTGTCAGTTGACGCATGCGCACGCACACGCACACGCACACACACACACACACACACACACACACACACACACAGGGAGGCAGTGGAATGATAGCAGATAGCTTGTTGTTGTGGGTGTTTTGTGTTGCCTTGCCACTCTTTCCCCAGGCATCAAAACCTGAGATGAAAACCAAGACCTGCTCGATGGCAGTAATGGAACACACACACACACACACACACACACACACACACACACACACACACACACACACACACACACACACACACACACACGTTACTCACATTGCTTGGCAGCACTTCCACTGTGGTGTTGTGGAATTTATCTCCACTAGTCTCTATATTTCCGCTGCGAAACCGGTACCTACAGCAAAGAGGACAGCACAGTTGTAACTCAGTTTTATTTGGACACATTCATCTCGCTACTTTTATTCATTTATTTTTGGTCAAATAAAATTAAAAGTCCAAATGGAAACTTAAAAGATATCATTTTAACAATTATCATTTTTCTACACTACTAGGAATAACCAGGCCATACACACAAAGGAAAATGTAGATTTGAAAATGTAAAGCAAAAATTAAAGAAAGTGGACATAGTCGCAGTGACGTCACCCATTAGTTTGTGGACTGCAGCCTTGAGTTCGGCATCTTGGTTTTTAGCAACCAGTGAGCTAAAGTGGTCATGCTGTATTGAAGAATACTTGAAACTATATTGAGATTGAGACCATAAACTCATGTTTACAATGTTCACTGAGGTAATAAATCAAGAGAGAAGTAGAGTCATTTTCTCATAGACTTCTATACAACCAGACTTCTTTTTACAAAGAGAAGAGTTGCCTCTTGGTGGCCCATGGAGAGAATGCAAGGTCAAAATGAAAATGCAGCTGCATTAACTGTATACAAAATTAAAATCTGTCACAGAAACATTTCAAAGTCATCTTCTAACACGTGGGAATTTCCTTCTCTTTTCTCCCATTTTGTGGTTTTATATTTATGAATGGCATTGCTGTATCCAAAGACTACACAATTGTAATTCTGACATACTTGAGTGTGATGGTCTAAGGAGGAGAGGTTCTACATAATGGGAATTAACAGATGTGTGAATGTCAATACAACCCTTAGATGTCATGGGGCAGTTGAAGCTAGGCAAACACTCCTAGACAGGAATGCACAGAAAGCTGCACCACATACCAACACTCCAACAAGTACATGTACATACACACCTCACCTCATCCTGTTTTCACACGCAAGAATGAGAGAGCTTATTGTGTGTGTTCATTGGGCATGTTTTTTTCTTTTTAATCAAGAAGCAACAGTAGCTACTTCAATACACTATGGAGCTATACAGACATAAGGACAATTGGGCCTTTTGTTGCCTTGTTGCAGAAACTGTCCTGACATGCCAAACACACAGTTGGCCATCAGCTGCTGCTGGGCTGATGTGGGGCACCTGTAATTTTTAGCTATGCCAGCGGCCGTGTTGGTGGGTCAGTCCACCACTTAGGTCCACAATAGGACATGGGAGGCATCTACTTTTTCATACTTTTCTGACATTTAAATCGGGTGATATATGGTCTGATGGTATTTGTGCAAAAAAACTAAAACTAAAACTTGTAAAAGCTGAGTTGCTGGTGATAGAAGTAATTGTAGCATATCTGACAATGTTTACCCTACAATGCTGTGTTTCTAATATGCAATTATCCTACTTGGGTGTGGTCCAATTTGGTGTGAAACTACTGTGACAACATCTTCCACAGGACACTCCCTAAATTCCCAATTAGTCGCTATCTACGGTAGCGTAGCTGTTTAAAATTGTGGTATTGTGCAGGATGTCTCATGTCATGTGATTGATTATTCTCTCTGACCAATCAGTGGTCTGCAGTGTTTTAACTCCACATGGTGAGGTACCAGAGAGCTGCTCGGTGGCCATCATTCTGCATTTCCTGCAGTCATTGTTGGATGGCGGTAGATGTGCATCAACCTTGAAAGTATATGCTGCTGCGATTTCAGCAGGGCATATAAAAGTAGACAACCAGACAGTGGGGTACACTATCTGGTTAGTCATTGCTTAAAGGGCGCACAGAGGCTTAGACCATCAAGAGTCACTGTAGTGCCACTATGGGACTTGAAATTGGTATTGAAGTCTTTGTTTCTGCCCCCATTTGAACCATTAGGTCAGACAGAATTGAGATAGTTCTCAGTGCTGTCCTTCAACAGTTGAACCACCTTCTGATAACCTCATTATGACACCACAGCTACGGTTATTATTTGTTTCTAGGAGTGTAACAATACACACATTCGTATAAAACCGTTCGGTACGAGGCTTATGAACCGAATACATTTAAATAATACTAGTGCATTTGGAAAATGCAGAAGCTTAAATTGTGGGAAATATAATGTTTTTGGTGGACTTCGCTCAACATGGCAACCCACCACGTAAGAGACACTCCCCGGAAACAAAACATTGTACCCTGGTGTGGCGCGTGTGTTCTGGGAGGCGCGCTAAACTAGCTTAGCAGGAAAACCAACAGCAGCACACAAGCTACAAACTCCCCACAGCGTTTAGCTGTTCCCTACTGATTCAAACAGGGCTAAAGCAATCGCCACACAATCCCCATTTCTCCAGACCATAATTCTTGCTTTGTAAAAGAAAACAAAACCCCAAACAGAGAATCAAATGTCCAACCCTAATCCCGCGCATGACGGGATGCTTCGTCATTAACGGACAATGCATATTGTCAAAATCAATTAATTAATTAACACAATGACAAGAACAAACTTACAAGAACCAAAGCATGACAAATTAATCCAGCAACACTGCAGCGCTAAAACATGTATTCCACCGTACACTGAAGAGCACGAGCCATTCAAATATTATTCACATCAGAGGGAACAATATTAACCATATCATAAAAACGACACCATAGACAAATGAACACAGTAGTAACGCTACTGCAGATGTAAAAACACAAAAGCATTTCGTTGAGTTGTTGGAGATCTCTCCAAAAGTTTTCAAAAGCACCGTAACTTGTAAGTGTCCTGCCGTGCTATGGTGTCGTGTTGCTGCTTTGGTTAGCCAACTCTGCCTAGCGTAACTCCAAACACTGACGAATTTAAAGTTTAGAAGCATTCCTAGTATGTTTTAAAGCACTCCTAGTGGTGGATATTGTATGTCAATGTTTACTTAAGGTTTAAACCAAAGGTATAATTATTATATAATATGTTTGCTTGTAGAAGTTTTGAACCAGGGAGTGTGGTCATTTCATGCATGAATGTATATTGAGTGTCTGTGAGGGGGGTTTGAGGAATGTCAGAAGGTGTGAACCTGCGGGGGAAGTATACGTGGTTGACTGAGGTGTCTGCTCAGGACAATTAGTCAGGAGCCAAGGAGGAGCTCATTGGACTTCAGCCAATCGTGGAGCTGATCGATACTCTGAGGAATGTGATTCTTGGGAGACAAAGAACTGTAAATCCCAGGAGAGATTCAGACCTCCTCCTGACCATGATGCAGATATGTCTCGTGGCCCGGATGGGGCCCTCACTTTCATGAAATCTATATGTTTGTTTTGTCATTAATAGTGTACTTCAGTTTGTAATTGTTTAGCTTTTGTTTGTTATTAAATAACTTTTGATTTGATTTTAACTTGGACCAGCTGATTTTTTGGCCCTGCTCTGCTGACAAAAGATGCAGCAGTAGGAGACATGCGGCCTTCCTTTGACTGCGAGAGAGTTGACACCCTAACAACACCAAGAAGCTCAGTTGCAAATGAAACACATTCTTAGCCATAAAATGTGCAAAGCTTCTACGACGCTATCAGCCAGGAATACCATTCGTACAAATCCTTTTCGTGGCTGGGTCAGGACTGCTAGCTGTGGGGTTGGCCGACCCTTTCTTACGATGTCCAGTTTGTCTGGAAATGTCCTTCTTGAGAAATCCGTTTCTCCTCCTCCTTCAGCCATTGAGTGTTAAAAAAATAGAGCTAGGTAAAAAAAAGAAAAAAGAAGCTACACCAAGCAAAACGCTAAAAATGTCATGTCAATGTCATACTTCTTACATATCTTTCAACTTGAACGGTTACTACTACTACTAACTTCTGCTAGCTAGCTTCAGTTTGACAACAGTGATGGTAGCCCACTGACCAATCACGGCGCACGTTAATGTTGAGCTGCATGTTAATGCTGACGTACTTGTAGGCTACGTCGGTAGCTCTGGCACGTCAAAGAATACGCCCAACATGTCAAACTAAGATCTGATTGGTTGAACACCATGACAATCAACAATATCGTCCCCATTTACTTAAATCAGCAAAGGCTTCCTAGCAGGCCTCAGGCCTCTCTTCTTACCTAGAGACAGCATAGCGGCAAAATCTGATTGGATAAAAGCTCTACTTAAAACAAGCTGTGCTGGAAGCAGCGCTGCAGGCTGGAAGCAGAGCAACTGAGGAAGACAGTGCTATGAGAAAATAAGCTAATGGGAAAAATAATTAGAATACATGTAGTGTATTTGTGAAAAATTATAAAATAGCTTTAACTTTGTGACTCTGTTTAGGCCAGCAGAGAAGGCTTTGCTGGCCCTGACGGCCCACCACTGAGGAAACCAAATCTACTTTGTTCATGTATAATACGATCTAAATCATACTAAATGAGTTGACCTTAAATAAATGTGTGTAAATTTAAATAAATAAATTATGACCTGGATATGTGGATTGGCTGGGTAAAGTTGAAGAGGATGTAGTCATCCTGGACTGGTGTTATTGCCCAGAAGAAGTCCTCTCCTTTGTAAGCCTTGTCCAGACTGTGCTGCTGGTAATGTTTCAGGCTGCTACTCAGTTCTGCAGCTGGGTTATTGTGAGCCTGGAACAAACTTTGCTTCCCAAAGTCCTTATCCTGGGAGGGGCGGAAGGACAATTAGACATACATGTAAGCACGAACACACACACACACACACACACACACACACACACACACACACACACACACACACACACACACACACACACACACACACACATTCTTTTTTTTCCTCCTACTACACCCGAATAAGAAACAAGGCATGTGCGCACCCTGTACTCCTCCTCTAACGAAATCCCAACCTCAAAACATACAGGTACTTCAAAATGAAAAAATACTCTTGAATTTAAATTTTTTTCGTCAAGTAGAAGGCTTGGTGTCCGTTACACCAAGCCCCGACCCAACATCATCTGCAGAGTTCCTGGTCCCATGTAAGATGCAAAAACCTGATATCTGTCAACATTATGCATTGCATTTATTGAAAAAAAAGTGGGGCCAAAACAAGGCTGGGAACAGTGCGACATTACAAAAGGGCAATTTCTCCATGACACACATTCTGTTCCATACATAGTATATATAATTTTTGGGTGCACCTAAGTTAAGGTAGTTTTTCTATTTTCCCCCACATTTTGAAAAGCATCGTATTTCATCTCTGCAAAAAGTCAAAATTTATTTTAAAAAAGAGAGACATAATAATTCCCCGAATTCATAACATGCTTTTATCTAAAAAAATATTTTTGCTTTAATTTGTTGGCGTTTCACAGAAGTCAAAAAAAATTTCACTAAACAAAGTTGATACAATAAAAATACTAACTAAATTTACCTGCTACTTCATTGAAAGTAGCAAGCTCACGATTCGGATCATATCACGGATTTGAGTCACAGATTGGATTTACAGAAAAATAAGGGAGCAAATATAAGATACCCCTGATTACGTTTTTTTTAACCGAATACTGATTACAGATCGTCAATGAGCCACATCGGTAGTAACAGATTGTTTTTGTTGTTTTGTTTTGTTATAGCAGCTGGTATACAAGACTCCAAACTATTTTTTTTTTTTATTCCACATCCGGAAAACTAATTTCAACCACTCCGAAGTCAGTGTAGGTTGTCAAAAAATGTAAATGTTATCATTTTTCCTTTGTCACAGTCATCTATATAGTGGTTATTTGCAAAAAAACAAACAAACATAGAAGATCGTATTTTTATTCATAAAAGAAAATCTTGGTATTTGTAGTTTGATTATGTATTATAAACTGCTTAGAGCTAGTGTTACGCAGCGTTCACACGAGTGACAAAAGCAACAACACTGCCAAGTATGGCAGCTATATTCTTGGCAAGTTGCAGAAATGTTGCTCAACCGCTTGTTGACATGGTCATATTTTGAAATAGCACCGGGTACATTTTTTTGGATGGAATGTAATTGAACAAGTTGAAACAAAAACTTAGTTTGACGTTTCACTGCATCATCGGAGCACTGAAAAAAGTTGAGACCAGCACTAGAACATCACACCCATCATGCAGCAACAAGTGTTGTGCATCAGTTTGTAGTTTCACATCACCGGCTACCTCTAAAATTGTAGACTGTTGCTTTGTCGCTCCTAGTGTGTACACAGCATTAGGAAGTAAAACACTCCGATATCCTCCGCTTCTTCAAACAACAAAAACTTCATTTTACAAGATTAAGTTGAACATATCATAATAACGTAATTTAGCTTTGTCGAATACAAATACAAAAATAAAATAAAGCCTGATCAACATAACGCATCATAGTGTAACCTGTCAATTTACTCAATGGAACTTCCATAAATTAGCTGTTAGCTCCGGTGCTACCAACGTTACTAGCTCTCCTCCTGACGATTTCAACACAGATTTGTTGTTAACAATGTCTTAACAATTATTATTATTATTATTATTATTATTATTATTATTAGAGATCGACCATGTGAAAAATGGTTAAAATGTGTAATTAATCCGTGGTTCATATGCGTGTCAAACCGTGAAGGGTATTGGTCTGACTGACCATTATTGATCCGTGATCCATGAGAATCCCCCCTCACGCTTCGGCATGCATGTGAGCCGCGGATTAATCACACAGTTTAACGTTAACCATCACAGTGTGAAATAAAGTTGGACTGACGATCATTATCCGCCAATGTTCAGTAAAATATGTGATCAGGACATCATTTATGCTGACCGTTATATTGTAAACAACCAATCCGTGTTTAAATTGACCGGACGGTGGCAGCATCGCTAACAGCTAACGGATGAAGGTTCCATTCAGTTACATTATGATGTGTTCAGGCTCTGTTCAGTGAAAATTTGTATTGGGGCAAATCAGAAAGGCAATCATAACCTGATGTGTTCAAATGTAATCTCGAAAAATGTAGTGTTGGTGAGAAACTTAATAAATAGTTATTTGAAGATGTTTCCCACAACAACATAAATGGATATTAGAGATTAATTATGAGCTGTTTACACTAGCTCTAGGCAGCATGTAATACAATATAAAAACGAAAAAGATGTATTTCAATCAATAAAAATACAATCTTTTATTTCCTTATTTGAATTGTGTGTTTTTATGAAGAAAAAAACACTAGAAATGACTATAACAAAGTAAAAGGATACCATTTAGAATATTTGATGGTTTACAGACTTCAGAGCGGTTGAAATGATTTTTGAAATGAGAGGGGCACTCACCTTCAGATGCTGTACTTTCCCAGGTAGAGAGGAGTGGAGGCCAACATGCTGAAAGAGGGAAGGCTTGTACTTTCGCTTATGCAAAGCCTTTTGTTCATTACAGCTTTTCTGAATAAGACAACACAACAGCACTGTCATAAACTCACTGTCATTATCAGCTACTCATTACATGACATTACAGTCATTTAGCAGACGCTTTTATCCAAAGCGACTTACAATAAGTGCATTCAACATTGGTAATCAAAAGAACTACTAGTCACCAGAAGTCATAAGTACATTTCCTTTTCCAAACAAGCATCTAAGAGCATGAAGCAGAGCATAACTCAGAGCCAAAGTACAGTGCAGAAACAAGAAAAACAGTTAGTGCTATAAGTAGTACGAATACAATAAGTGCAACAAGCTAGTATGAATACAATAAGTGCTAAGTGGAAGGCTCAGGGTAGCACTTCCTGAAGAGGTGGGTTTTCAGCCCACTCATGGAAGTATTTACCACTGAACAACCTGCTCTAGTTCTGTGAAGACCTTTCTCAGAGACGTTTCTGTACAATAACTATCAAGCAATATAATGTGATTGATGAACTGTTTATGAAATGTGGATATTAAGGGTTCTATGTTCGACATTGAGAACCAATAGATGTTGCATAGTTTAAATTGCCAATTATAAAATAGCTTTATTGTTCCTACAATGTTGTATACTGTTGTTGATCTTTATTAGTGTGAATGCTGATTCGGCGGCATTTACACTATTGAGATTCAAATCATTATTCAACGTCTTCAATTTCAACTTTTAATCTTTCTCCCGGACTACAACTACTTCTGCACACTCAAATGGCAAAAGATTCATCTCTTTAAGGATATCTCTGCTATTACTTTTCTTGTTTTTTATACCATTTATACTTTTAAAAATGAAGTTGGATGATTCATCTGTCGTTCATTCCGCCCAGATACTTTCTCTACGACTTGCAGTTTTAAAGGTTAAAAAATCTGCCCAAATTCTACTTTCTGTCGAAAGACTTACAGTTTTTAAGGTTCATATGGTTAAAATACCACTTTCTGTGGAACAATTAACAGTTTTACAGCTGCTATGCAGTCCTCAAGCCTATCAGACTTCATTAAAAAACACAGTCATTTTACTTCACCAATTGTAAATTCATTCAAATTAATAAAAAAAACCATCTTGGTTAGCCTAGTTTTCCCACTTCCAACAATTAACAACTCTGGTTTGGTTGAAATAAACCCTTAATTCATCAATTAGATGTGAAAATATGCAGGCTCTACCCCGCGTCTCTCTTTGCCGCTGCCGGCCTTATTACTAATAATAGCTCGCTAAACGACATACCTAAATAGGATAGGCACTTTTGAAAAAAAATACTTGGCAGCTGATGATGATTGAAGTTGGATGATTCATCTCTCAATCAAACTCTTGAGTGGGGAGAAAGCGAAAACATTTTTGCCTTTGAGAAAAGCCTTTGGTGGCGTTCTTTTCTCTTCTTTAAATGTAGACACACTCTCCAGTTGTGATTTAACTTATGGTATTGCAGCATCTACGCTAACTCTTCAGGAGCCATCATTGTTGATTAGAACAAACAGTCACCTCTCCATCTCGTCATACACACACACACCTTAGCACGCCATAAGCACATTAGTCAATCAGTCTTCACAGGCCGCTGATTGGTCCTTGCACTAGCTTGTCGGACATAAAAGCATTACTTCAAGCCTATATTTTCGTGTGATCCATATTTCTTATATATATATATATATATGATTCTTATGTGAACTTGAAACACCGCGAAAATCCAGCAGCCATGCAGGGTAATTTTTAATCAATCCTATTATGATGTACAATACTGTGTTTAATAAACAGTACAGTTACATATTTTTTTCCAGCTGCAAATTACTTTTATCATGTACATTAAGCTTAAAGGCCACTTTCAGAAGGATGCACTTTAGCATACAGTATGTCATGTAATTTATTGTTCTTGTTTTATTTTAGCTGTTTCTATTTCTTTTTTTTCTATTTTTATACTTTCCTGTGCTGGTGCTCTAATCTTCCATTCACAGTATTGCTTTCATTATTTGGGTCTTGGTTTTTTCATGTTGCCAAATGAATTACTCTCTCAGATATTGCTATGGTTGTCTTGAATCTTAAATAATAATGTCAGTTCATGCTTTATGTGCTATATTATTATTTTTTCCACCTCTTGGCACAACTGACTTACCGCGTCTTTCTCTGGGTTACAAACTTTCACCCACAGAATGTGATCCAACAACCAGTCGATGGGTTTGTCTCTGTGGAACATCAAGAAAAACTCTGCAATCATCGGGAGGTCACGGGCTCGAAACATCTTGCCTGGAGGATTACACACATACCCATAGATTTTAAATGTCAGTATACACAAAAAATAAAAACAAAAGGCTCGAAATGTGGATTTACCTACCGCTTTAATACTTTATACACACACACACACACACACACACACACACACACACACACACACACCTATAAATCCAAGCTGGGAGAACTCCAGGTAGAGCCATTGCTTTGAATACTCCTGGGTGGCAAAGGTCTTCATGTCATTGAAGTAGCCTGCCTTTGCAACGACATCATCCTCTAACTGGAAAAACACAGGACACAAAAACCCATCTTCAAAACTAATTTCTGTTAGTAAGTTGTGAGTGACTATTCTATTACAATGAAAGTGCCCTTTCATTGTGGTTTCACTCTGCACTCAGTCAAAGAGTGTGGGTGGGTGTGACCTCTTACTCTGCTTCAGTTTGAGGTTTTGTTTGCATCTGCCTTTTTTCGTTGGAACATGGTGTATATGGCTGCTCATTAAAACTACCTAGCTGTACCACTGTTTATTGCAAACTAACAGCTGTTGCTGGAAATTTAAAATGCATCCTTTTTGTCCTCTGAGGAATTTTCCTATTAAGGATCTATAACACTGTGACAACAGAGACTTTTAAGATAATTGGCTATAGTTAAATACATCAAATATGTTTAATTCTCATCAGAGTACTTATTGTTGTCTTTGAACATCGAGAAACTTTCATCTAGGCTGCACTTTGTGCTGTATTTCCACACTATCTAGGTGGGCCATTCAAAAACATTCTACATACATAAAAGAAATGTATATCTACAGCTGTCTGACCTTTGAGCCCTACCTGAACATAGTATGCTCCTTTGTCCTGAGCATAAAGCATGAGGAAGCTGAAGTCCAGATTCTGCTTTGTTCGCCATCTAAGAACAAAAAAGGTTCATATATATATATATATATAAATGGCTGTTGCAATGGGATCATAAATATATATATATATATATATATATATATATATATATATATATATAGATGATCCCATTGCAACAGTCATCAATACATAGACGCAACAAAAAAAATTATGATATAAATGAGATAGCCCCTAGTTTGGAGAAACAGAAAGGAGTACCAACACGGTAGCAAGGCAATGTGCTGTTGACGAAGGCAGCAACAACGCATAATTTAGACAACTATATATATACACACACACACACACACACACACACACACACACACACACACACACACACACACATATATACACATATATACACAAATTAACATTTTCACCGCTTTACCTAGCTGTCAGACAGCCCTTTCTGATGGCGACATTAAGAAGTTATATCCATCTATGCTTTCTTCAGAGCCACAGGACTCCATTGACAAAGAATTCAACCTCCCAGAACTTGGCAGTTGCTGGTCTACCGCTGCCTTCATCTGACATCGTTTGTGTTGTTGTGTGACTTTGGTGAATTCAAACTAAGTCACACAATAACCCAAACAATCTAATTGACTAAGGCAGCGGAAGACCAGCAACTTCTGTGTTCTGCGATAAAATTACTGTTGGTATTGTGACGGAAACAGCAACAAAAGTATCAAAAACAACCAGACGTGATGGGTTTCCAGGTGTATCAATACCAGGATGAATGCCAGTGGTCAAAGTCATAGGGAAGCCACTGACAGGAAGGTGGAAGTTCTTCATACCAGGAATAAGACAAGGAGAGGTTATTAGAACGTGCGTACAATGAACGAGTCAGGGAAAGTGACAAATGAGATGAGACGATACAACCTACACATACTAGGAGTAAGCAGAAGCAGATGGACAGGATCGGGACGTCTCAGAACCAGCCCAGGTGAGACAGTTATATACTCAGGAACGGATGATGGCCACCATTCCGAAGGAGAAGACAACATTCTACAAAAAGAACTTTGAACGGTTGGAACTTTGTGCCAGCTATGACCTTGTCGTCGGAGGGACCTTATTTCCACACAAGGATATACATAAATTGACTTGGAATTCACCTAATGAGCGAGACAGGAAGCAGATAGATCATCTGATGATTAATGGAACCTGGAGACACTCACTGTTTGATGTCAGGGTAATGTGAGGAGCAGATGTTGCTAGTGACCATCACATTGTGTTCGCAGTACTGAAAGTAAAGTTAAGGAGAGTTGGCAGTAAAAAGAAACCAGTAGAAACCAGTAGAAAATGTCTGGGCAAACAGAAGGATAGAAAGGAGTGGATAACCGAGGACACATGGAAAGCCATTTATGTACGCAAGAGGGCAAAGAAGAAAGTCATGGAAGCAAAATCAGATAGGCTGAAAGAAAGATACAAAACTCAATATCGAGATGCAAACAATGATTTGAAGAGGAAGATGCAAGCTGATAAACAGGCATATATGGATGACCTTGCAAAACAAGCAACCAAAAAAGGTGAGCAAGGAAAGGTCTACAAGCTAACCAAGATTATTAGCGGCAAATACAGGGGGACATCTGATATACCAATAGAAGATAAACAGGGAAAGCTTCTTACAACTGAAGCCGACCAAAAAAATAAACGGGCGGAGTATTTTAGTGAGGTGCTGAACAGGCCTCCACCAACAACACAGGCTAACTTCCAAGATGCAGAAACAGATTTGGATATCGGCATTGAACCACTGTGAAGAATTTAAGTTTAGAAGCATGTTTAGGATGATTAAAAGCACACCTTGAAGAATGTATTAAATATTACAATGTATTAAAATGTCACAGGATATTGATTTATGGAATGTATTATAGGTTTACAGTATATTTACTTGAAGAAGATAGTATATGTGTATCATATGTTTACCTATTGAATATATTAACTAGTGTTGAGCCGTGAGGGAGAGACAAGGACTTTTGAGAGAGGCTTTACAGATTCAAAAGCGACCATATGGTGATGAGTTTGGAGAGGCCGGCTAAAGGAATGTGAGAAGGTGTGAACAGTGGGGGAAGGAGACGTGTTGCTCAAGAGGAGACGTGTTGATGAATACAGCCCTATGGAACGAGGGGGGTTCGCTCCAGATGAGGAGGGGCGGACCAGGCCAAGAAGGTCAACCGAGAGTAAACACTGTCCGAAGCCAGGAGGGGACAGTTGGATTTCAGCCAATCACAAAGCTGATAATGGACTTTTACAGTTTCAGGCGGGGACTTTAAAGTATAAGACATTGTTACCGAGGATTTCTCTTCAGTTATCAACGCTGCCATTTTACAGTGAACTAGGGCGCTGGGCTGTTGGGTGGAGCGTGATTTAACTCTGATCCGTGGAACATATTCTATCGATAGTGTACTTCAGTTTGTAATTGTTTAGCTTCTGTTAGTTATTAAATCCTTTTTGATTGTAAAAGTAAAAGTTGATTTGGTTATTTGATACGACTCTGCTGACGAAAAGTACAGTAGAGAGCGTGACCTGCGGCCTTCCTTAGAGAACACCACCAACCAAAGATGAAATTATAATGACAATTAAATCCTTAAAAAACAGGAAAACCCATGGTCCAGATAACCTCAATGCAGAGCTCTTCAAGGCAGACCCAAATCTGGCAGCTACAATAGCTACAAGATCTTCCCAAAACTGACGAGTTCACATATTTGGGCAGCACTGCCAGACACAATGGGGGCACAGATAAAGACATCAACAATCATCTTAATAAGGCAAGGAATGCTTTCAAAGTAATGAATGGAGGTCACAGCAATACACCATCAAGACCAAACTTAAATTGTATCAGAGCTGTGTTTTATCCACTCTATTGTATGGTTCTGAATGCTGAAGAATGACACAAGAAGATCTCAACAGACTATCAACCTTCCACACCAAGAGTTTAAGGCGAATACTTCACATTTTCTGGCCAGAAGATGGAGATGGATAGGACATGTGTTGAGAAAAGACCCTGCTGATGTTACAAGAACAGCCTTACAATGGACACCAGAAGGGAAAAAAAAAAGAGGCTGACCAAGAAACACATAGAGAATAACTGTGGAGAAGGAGATGCAGAGCCTAAACCACTCATGGGGCACCATCCAGCGACTCGCCCAGGACAGACGGGAGTGGAAGACTTTTGTTGCCGCCAGGAGGCATAAAGGGCAATGATGATGAAATATCCTAAATATAGCGTACACTTGAACTGTTTTTGAGATTTTTTAGGTGACTAAAATATGTTTTGTTGCTGCCCACGTCCACAGCAGTACATTGTTTTGCTACTGTGCTGGTACTCCTGTCTGTTTCTCCTGGGGGTGTGCCGACCGCCATCTACTGTAGGTAATACACTGACTGGGGATAAGTACCTCATACCAACTCTACTTAAGAAATCCCTTTAGCACAAGCACTTATTTCAATTGAATAATAACAGAAATGGGAAACGTACTTGACTCTGTCCTTTGAGTCTCCGAAAGTCTCTCTGAGGCTGGTAAAGTCAGGGTAGTAATACTGAGAAGGAGAGACAACCTCCAACAGCCCGGACTGCACCTCCTTGGGAAAACTAAAAAGAAACAGCTGGTTAACTAACTGACTTCACCAGCAAAATACAAAAAAGATTGACACAACAATTCAGCATTTAAATCATATAGAATGGATAGTGAAT
Organism: Cebidichthys violaceus; assembly: GCF_023349555.1. Lineage (NCBI taxonomy): Eukaryota > Metazoa > Chordata > Actinopteri > Perciformes > Stichaeidae > Cebidichthys > Cebidichthys violaceus. The sequence continues at coordinate 5,736,445 of NW_027176372.1, forward strand.
TCAAATGACACCATAAAATGGATACATTCAACACACACACACACACACACACACACACACACACACACATACACACACACACACACACACATATACACATACATATATATATATATATGTGTGTATGTATATATATATATATATACTGTATATGTGTGTATATGTATATGTATATGTATATATATATATATATACACACACACACACACACACACACACACACACACACACACACACAATCTAGAATCACTCACTTCTTCCTTATGGTCTCTGCTATGCTGCTCACATAGGCTGAGTCAGTCTGATGTGACAGGGTAGTGGAAAAAAGAGAAAGTCAGTGTTAGGGGATTACCGAGGCTGCTCACTCATCCTAGGCCAGATCCTGTATAACCAGTTTTCATTGATAGGTGGGATATTTAGCCAGTTATTCACTCATGAAACCCTAGCCTTACAAACATGACCTTAAACACACTTGTGTCAAGGTATCAAATTTGTGATGCACCACTGAAACTAGCTGGACAGATCTTAAAGGATATAAGTGTTTACCGTTCTCTTTGTTCTCAAACCAGTTTATGTTACTTTTGATTGCCTGAGGTTAACTTGTATGATAGTACAACCGCTACTTGTCCTATTTTACCTTAATGAATTAGACTGACATGAGTTGTGTGCTGTGGCAACTCATGAAAGATGTATAAATCCCATCTAACCTTTGTGTCTGAGAGAGAGCAACGATTGTTTAGGGAAACAATAGGAAAAAAGATTATTTCAAGAAACATAAAACTGCCAAAATAGTTTGATATTGTTTTAAATATCAAATTTGCCCTTGCCCTTTGCCGAGGTTAGATAGAGCAGTGATTTTCAACGACGTGAGAGATTGTCAGGTGTGTTGTGGGAAAATGTCCAATTTCACTTAATCGGTCCAAAAAAATATTATTTAATTGCTGCAAATAATTTGCCATTGTTGAGCGCCCGCAATATAGTGGCTGGCCTAGTAATTAAATACTCTTCCATGCCAGTGGATGGCAATAGGTAGCGCAGTAATGACCTTGTTAATTTAAGACGGTAGAATTAAATGATGTTTGATGTTTAAATGAGGTTGCGGTGACAAGATGTACAGCGATGGAGAAATATTTGAAAAGGAAAAATGCAGACTCTGAACTGGGTCCTGGACAACATTCTAACCCAGATGAAAAGCCTCGTATGAGTGGTGGTCAAAAGAAAGAAAAAACGGTGAGCTCGAGGCAATACAGTGAAAGTTATCTTTCGTTTGGCTTTACTTTCACCAGGGTTCCAGCTGCACCGACTCCGTTATGCTTGGTGTGTGGGGAAAAGCTATCCAACAGTGCCATGGTCCCAATCAAGCTTAAACGGCATCTCCAAACGAAACACCCGTCACTTCAAAGCAAAACTTGGTGTGCCGTGGGATCTTTTGAATGTAAAAAATGTACCATGGCTCAGAAAAGGTTGAAAAACACTGAGATAGAGGATTGATGCCACTCTCATGTCTGTATGCTAAATGTGAAGCTAAAGCCAGCAGTTAGCTTATCTTAGCATAAAGCCTGGAAGCAGAGTGACACAGCTACCCCATTTCCGTCCAAAGTCACAAAATCTTCCTACCAGCACCTAAAGCTCACTAATTAGCATGTTGTATCTAGCTTGTTTAATGTAACCGCCTATTGGCTCTAGCTTAATATTTAAGGTACATATATGACAGCTGTATCAATATTTTTATCTAACTCTTGGTAAGAAAGCAAATTGGCTACTTTCCCAAAAATGTTAACAAAGAAAAAAAAAAGGCTTCAGGTTTAAAGGCCAACATGTGTGGACTGTATGCGTGTGTCTCACCTCGGCAACAAAGACAATTATGAGGAGATCTTGTTGCTGCAAAGATGTCAGGCTGTAGAGCAGAGAGCTGAGAGTGTTGACCAGGTAGCTGTGCTTCTCACGCTTCACTGTGGGAATGCCCAGCACCATGGACACTGAGGACACAGACACACACATGGATAATGAGAAAGAAAGCAGAGTAACAGTGAACAGTGCTATTCCATAAGACAGGCTTAATTTGACTCTCACTTTCACTCAGCACCTATATGCAGTAAAGTGGATGTGTTCTTACGAAGTTGCTGGCTACTTTGTCAGCAACTTCGTCATCTAGTGACGAAATTCCCAGGAAGCTACACATTTGAACTTTTTTATATTTTCAAAATGAAATTGGTTTTGAAAGTAAATCTTGAATCCTTCAAGCAAAGCTGAAACACAAAGAACCATAACGGATTCATACGGTGTGTGTTTTTATGTTTGTGCTCCATACCTCCACGGCGTCCCTGTCCCAGCACTATATTGGGTTGGAGGCTGTCTGGGTGTTGTCTGAGGTGGGGCATGTAGAGGTAAATGTTGGGCTGGAGTAATGTCTGCTGGCCTAAATAGTCTGCTTGCCGCCCTATTGTTTCTGTCCACAAGAGGAAAGAGGTATTCAGTCAATGAAAAAGTTTGCACTCAACATTCTAGCAGGACTAAGTTTTTGTAAGATACTTGTAGAAACCATTCCACAAGTACACGGTGTTCCCATAGCTAAGGGGACCATTCACCGACCATGAACCGCAGCGTCCCCAGTTCAAGTCCAGCCAGAGAACCCTTAGTGCATTGTTCTCTCCCAATATTCCTTCACTAAAAATATGCGATCAGGAGATTAGCATTAATGCTCCTTGGTCGCCCATGCCTGATAACGCTACATTGTGAACCACAAATGTCTGTTGAAATCAGCACGAGGAGAGCTAGTTAACGTTGGCAGCACCGCTGGCTAACGTACTGTGGTTCCATTAAGATGCAATCAGGAAATGAATATTGGACAAAGGGTAAATTATAACGTTATCGTGATGTGTTTAAATGCAATCTTGTAAACATGTAGTATTGGTGAATAATTTGAATAAATACAGTTATTGACGGAGATGTGTTCACAGTAATATAAAATAAATGAGGAAACGAGAGAGGCGAGGAAATTGTCACCCGTTTATCTTCCCAACACTAGCTCTAAGCAGCTTATAATACATCATTAAAACTACTAATGCGAAACAAGTTTTTTAATAATAAAAATACAATCTGTTATTTCCCAATCATTTGAATTGTGTGTTTTTATGCAAAAGAAACCCCACTATAGATGACTAAAACAAAGTTAGAGGATAAGTCTCGAATTTTGATGGTTTACACTGGTTGAAATAGTTTTGGGACGGTGGTGAAAAAGATAGTCTGTGGCCCTGTATACCAGTTGCTATAATAAAACAAAACAACAAATCTATCTGTATTGGCCAATATGGATCATCAAAGATCAGCAATTGGTATATAGACAGCAAAACACTTCAATCGGGGTACCTCTAAAAGCTATATTTTCTGCCTTTTTTCTTTCGTCCTGATCCAATCCGAGATCTGTGACTGAAATCCGTGTGACGATCCAAACCATGAGTTTTCTAATCCGCTGCACACCTACCATCTAGGGCTGAGGTTAGTGTGTCAGTGGGAGATAGGGCTGAAGTGATGGTGGTAGGGAGGGTCGAATAAGGGCCGAAAAACAAAAAACTGCCCTGAACAGATTAATAAGGCCATAGCTGTGAAGTAACAGGTTAACAGTAATAGTCAGATCAGAAGCAGTGCTTTGTACTAGAAGTGGCAGTGTTATGTACAGTTGTGGTCAAAAGTTTACATACACTTGTAAAGAACATAATGTCATGGCTGTCTTGAGTTTCCCCGTTATTTCTACAACTCTGATTTTTCTCTGATAGAGTGATTGGAACAGATACTTCTTTGTCACAAAAAACATTCATGAAGTTTGGTTCTTTCATGACTTTATTATGGGTTAACAGAAAAAGTGATCAAATCTGCTGGGTCAAAAATATACATACAGCAGTGCTAATATTTGGTTACATGTCCCTTGGCCATTTTCACTTCAATTAGGCTCTTTTGGTAGCCATCCACAAGCTTCTGGCAAGCTTCTCGTTGAATCTTTGACCACTCCTCTTGACAGAATTGGTGCAGTTCAGTTAAATTTGATGGCTTTCTGACATGGACTTGTTTCTTCAGCATTGTCCACATGTTCTCAATGGGATTTAAGTCAGGACTTTGGGAAGGCCATTCTAAAACCCTAATTCTAGCCTGATTTAGCCATTCCATTACCACTTTTGATGTGCGTTTGGGGTCACTGTCCTGTTGGAACACCCAACTGCGCCCAAGACCCAACCTTCGGGCTGATGATTTTAGGTTATCTTGAAGAATTTGAAGGTAATCCTCCTTCTTCATTATCCCATTTACTCTCTGTAAAGCACCAGTTCCATTGGCAGCAAAACAGCCCCACAGCATAATACTACCACCACCGTGCTTGACGGTAGGCATGGTGTTCTTGGGGTTAAAGGCCTCACCTTTTCTCCTCCAAACATATTGCTGGGCATTGTGGCCAAACAGCTCGATTTTTGTTTCGTCTGACCACTGAACTTTCCTCCAGAAGGTCTTATCTTTGTCCATGTGATCAGCAGCAAACTTCAGTCGAGCCTTAAGGTGCTGCTTTTGGAGCGAGGGCTTCCTTCTTGCACAGCAGCCTCTCAGTCCATGGAGATGCAAAACACGCTTGACTGTGGACACTGACACCTGTGTTCCAGCAGCTTCTAATTCTTGGCAGATCTGCTTTTTGGTGGTTCTCGGTTGACTCTTCACCCTCCTGACCAATTTTCTCTCAGCAGCAGGTGATAGCTTGCGTTTTCTTCCTGATCGTGGCAGTGACAAAACAGTGCCATGCACTTTACACTTACAAACAATTGTTTGCACTGTTGCTCTTGGGACCTGCAGCTGCTTTGAAATGGCTCCAAGTGACTTTCCTGACTTGTTCAAGTCAATGATTCGCTTTTTCAGATCCATGCTGAGCTCCTTTGACTTTCCCATTGTAGCGTTTGTGGGCGTTTGTATCCAATGAGCCCTATTTAAATGGCCTCAGAGAAGTCACCAGCTGTAGTCACTCATAATCACTCACAAGAAGTTAAGAGGCCATGCTATGAAGCTCATTTCATTGACACAACTTTCTAAGTCACCAAAATTGCTAATTCATGTTGCTGTATGTATATTGTTGACCCAGCAGATTTTGTCACTTTTTCTGTTAACCCATAATAAAGTCATGAAAGAACCAAACTTCATGAATGTTTTTTGTGACAAAGAAGTATCTGTTCCAATCACTCTATCAGAGAAAAATCAGAGTTGTAGAAATAACTGGAAACTCAAGAGAGCCATGACATTATGTTCTTTACAAGTGTATGTAAACTTTTGACCACAACTGTAATATAGTGAGAATAGGTTAAACCTGTATCAGTTGTTGTGTGAAAACTATTGAAGAGGATTTGAGTGGGTGAACAATAAATCTCGGAATCCATCTGACAAAGGATAAACCTCTGGATACGAATGCAAAATCTATTTATAGTGATAAGTACCATATATTATATAATAGAAATGTCTTTTATAGGTTGAACTGAACTGCCTCTAGCACGTTTCATCACATGCTTGTTACTTTTGGTATGTACAGCACCTGTGGAAATGGTGGTGGTAGTGTCATAGTAGGGCTGGGTGATGTTGGTAGCTTTTGATATGTTCCTCAACTGTTCCAGGATGATGCTGAGATCCGAGCTGACCTGCCCTCCCAAATCCTCAGCCACCACCAGGCGTTCGTACAGGGTCTGCAGGTCTGGCAGTACTGATGGACCTGGAGACATTGAGACAAACGCAGAGAAGTAAGAATTAATCAAAATGCAACTGGGCTTGTAAAATGAGACCTACATATTTAGGGTTCTTTAAACTGTAGGTCATGGTGAGAACCGTCTCAAATCAAGCTACATTACATCATTCAGGCGAGTATGCTTTTTAAGTTGTGGAGCATGTATTTCCTTCATCAAATATTCTTTCAAACTTTGAAAAAAGCACTTCCTAGAGCCAATAACCTATAGTGGCATTTTCAAATTGCTTCTTTTGTCTAACTAAAAATCCAAAACTCGAAAAGCAGCAAATCCTGACCATTTGAGAATGCAACTCAAATGCATCTTTGCGCAACAACACATTGCCTACATGTCATGTCTGGCACTTCCACTTCTTAAAGTGGCATTTCAACTGCTGCCCCTGCTTACATAGCAACTGACACAAAGATATTATAGTACAGACTCTTCATCTATCTCCAGTGCTTCAACTTCAACGGAAATTTAAACTTTTTTTAACCCATAATCTTCAAATTAAGTGCTTTCACTTTAACGGACACCTCAACTTAGGGACGGAGTAGTCTTCATTTGGGTCATCGTGGACAGGAGTGGTCAAAGGACGAAAGACATTGTCCATCTTTTCCAATCCCTAGAGGTTGACAGTGTCCTCCCGCTGTCAAACTTCTTCGCTCCACTTGGTGATTTACCATGACAATAGTTAATTTGCTCCTGTGCCAATTTGACATCTGCCATGAGAAGGAAGCAATGTCCAGTCCTTCCCAGCCCAAACGTCTGAGGAGGTCATCACCTCCAGGTCCCGGGGTCCTGTCGTCTGGAGGCCCCCTCTGCCCGTTCCATCTGGAAAGAGTGCGCCCCGTCCGTCTGCCTGCCTGCCCAGTCACCTTCCCAAGTGGCCTGGCAGTCTGGTCTGCCTCTTGTTGAAAATGCACCTGTTATCAATTTCAGGGGAACAAATAATCTGGCCATGTATTGATGCAACGTCTCAGATCAGGAGTTTCTGCTGGTGGGAGACTCAATTGTTCCTAATGTGGAACTCCCCAGGTGCTTAACATAGTGTTTCTCTGGTGCAAACATATTGGATATAGCCCAGTATATCCCAGTATCTGCCCATACAGTCTTAATCCACATGGGTACAATCAATTGATTTATAAGCAATCAATCAAACTCCAACAACAACTGCTTTCTTTAACTGTGAAAAGGCTTCAGGGGCTGTGTTCTCCCACCGGTTTCAGCTTTATTGATCACTTTGATGTATTTTGGAATAGGAGAGACTTATATAGGAGAATGGTCTATATAAGCTGACCCTAACAAAAAGGAAACTAATGTGCTCACAGCTAATTTTGGACAATACCTGTCCATGGTGACAACCCAGCACAACCCCCCTGGTCAGTATTCAGATGATTCTCAAATGAACACAATAACAACCATTTGGGGTAGAAGAACAACCATAGTGTATGAAGCAGCACATAGGTATACATAAAAGGTAGGCTATATCCAATCAAATCACAATCTCTTGCACACGTCAACTCTGCCCAAGAAGTTAAAACGTCTCTTCTAAATGTGAGATCACTTATAAATAATTATGTTTCATGTTACAATTTTATTTTTGGATCTAATCTTCATGTCGTGTCATAATCACAAAATCTTGGCTGACACCAAATGTTCCTGTTAGACTACTCGAAGCTTGTCTACCTGAATATTGTTTGTTAAACCAGCCCAGACAAACAAACAGTGCTATCTGAAGACAGCTTCAAGTATTGATCCATGACTGATAGACCTAGAAGTGCCCTGCCTAGATTCGATAAGATGCTTATCTTGGAGACTCTAACCTTCTAAGAGTAAATGCGTCGCGTGCAGTTACAAATGATAGTTTACGCGTGGGTTGAAACAACGTTTTTCAAAAACCCACACAGTCGACCGGTATAAACAAGTTCATCAATGTAACGTTACTAGTTTCTCACTGTTTTCATAAGAACAGATGAAGTCAAATTGTTTCACACCAAGAAGTTATACTATCTTGGTGGTAACGGTAGGTTACACTGACAGCTTACCTCCATCACTGGGAATCGATTTAATCCATGTAACTGACGCAATACACGCAAAAACCAGCAGACATCCAAATCTGAAGGAGTAAAGCCTCATTTCATTTCTCAGTGACAGTCCGTCCGTCTTTGTCTGCCGACTTGCCGCCGGTTCCCAGCATGCAGCAGGTGGATGTGAGGGTGTCAGGTAAAGTGCAGGTAATGTTGCGCTGTATGCTAACAGTTGTGACTCCACCCGATAACAAGAACAAACAAAACTAAAGTATGCCCTTTACTCTCCTTTTCCTTTCCAGGGGTGTGGGCTGCTACATCAAGTACAGCTCATTTTAATATGCCGTCAAACTTGCTGCGGTACCAATCGCCAGGTAAAAACTGAATGTACGGGCAACAGTGACATCTGCTGGTAGATTGAGAGAACGCATCAGGCGTGACTTGAAGACGATACTAGAAACAAATTTAAAAAAAATGAGTTGTTCAAATGCTTTTTAAAAACTTTTGTAGATGTTTTATAACCCAAAGTTATATTTCCAGCACAAAATAAAAAGCCTGTGTGGGGTGTAACGTTACAACATTTTAGATGAAAGTTAGATTATAAAAATAGACTGTCTTACTAGCTATGTGTAACGCTTCTTTTCTTCCTTTTTAATTGCATAAAATCATTTTTTTAGGTCTCCAAACCGATTCAAACACTAACTATAATGCTATTGTTCCCCTTTAGCATGTATAAATCATACAGTGTAAACCAAAATCAAAGTGGGGGATGTAGCTCAGTGGTAGAGCGCATGCTTTGCATGTATGAGGCCCCGGGTTCAATCCCCGGCATCTCCACTGTTTCTTTTCTCAGGTGTATTATTGTTACGCTCTCTCAGGCCAGTGGATAACATTTTTCAACTATCCCGGTGTGCACCAACTGGGTCTGAACGTCTCAGACCTATTTCTGCTGTCTTTTCAACCGGCTAAAATACGGAAACAACATCAACGTGTCACAAAACACACATTTTTAAATCCTCTACATTGTGCTAATAATAGTATATCATCATTTTAGAGGCTGACTGTGAAACCACATACACATTTCTCAGTTGAAAGCCAATATTGCAAATCCAGGTGAAATATGGTCTAAACGTGAACGTCTTTTAACCATCACCACATTTTAAACGTCTTTTGACCTTCAAAATGCTCACAGTAAAATATGTAGCAATTAAATACATAGTCATAGTAACACATCAACAGTTTCCACTTACAGGACAAATAAAACCATGTGACCAGGCAACAATTAATAAGCATTTATTCATTACAGTCATTTTACATTACAGTCATTTTAGCAGACGCTTTTATCCAAAGCGACTTACAATTCAGTATCTATCTACACCGTAGATGCAGCTACGGGAGCAATTTTGGGATTAAGTGTCTTGCTCAAGGACACATTGACATGAGACTAGTGGGGGATCGAACCGCAGACTCTCTGAAAGGCGGCCCTGCTCTCCACTTAGCCACGGTCACCCCCTATTATTCAGCAATAATTTAAATAAAACATGAACAGTGTTCTTTAAATATAACTAGAATCAAAGAGAAAATAGATGATTGTTGACCCTAATAACAAAATCTCCCTTTCCTTCTTTAAATGTCGTTGTCAAAGCCACCTAGGAGACGGTTTCAGGTGGTCTGCCATTTTAAGGTGGACATCTGTAAATAAAACAAGTATTAGAAAGAAATATTCACTTTTGAATCAGTTTTGAATGTCTTTTTATCTGTGACCATAGTCGTTTTTATTCTACACAAAAATATGCTCACTGGGATATTACATGTATCATATTGTACAAATGTCTTTCTGAAAGAGAGATCTGATCCTTCTGTTACGGGTTAAAGAGCTAGATAAGAGACATATTTTTCCTATAATGGTATCATTCAAGATTTTCGGACAAGGAAAAAGAAGTGGTTCATTGTTTCCCTTAAATAACATCAAAACACTTTTATGAATGGCATCCACTACATTTGCAAATTTCTTTGGGGTGACAGGGATATTATAAAAAGACAAACATTATTTAACTTATTAGAAGACTGCCAGATTGAATAACTTTTTTGACAAATAGAATATTATTGCTTAACCAATTCATGAAAAATATAGCTTTGTATTTGAAAAGTATGTCTTAATCCAAATTTGAGAGACACAATAATATTTGTAAATAAGAGACTAAAATAAATGCATTTGTTTGTGGAAATGAGCTAATCTAAATGGTAATTTTTCAATGATATTGTTGGACCTAAGTTAAAAAGAGAAAATCTAATTTAAAAAATGTTTAACTTGATTATTATATTTTTCCTTCTACGGTCTGCACTACCTTCATCATTATACAGTAGACAGATACCACTAGAGGTAAGTGAGAAAATGTTGTTTTTTTGTAATTTGGGGTTTAACTATCCCTCTAATCCTTATTTTCATGAAAATAAATGAAAGCCATCAAACAGTTTGTTCATAATATGATCAAGTTCCATTTTAAGTAATTTTCAAGTCAGAATTGGGTCATTCTATGAATGAGACCACAGTTGCTCATCATCACTGTCCTCCCAGGTCTGACATTCACAATAAAACTCACAGTTTAACACTTGTTCTCTTTGTGGAGATGCCTCAACCTCTTCTCTCCTCTGGCGGTTTACCACCATGTGATCACCAGTCACCACAGGTCAGCTATGTCAGACCAGTGTCAGGGCGATCCATTGTCAGTAACAGTTTTACTCAGTGTACAAGCCAGTCAGCCCTGGGCTAATGGTTCAACAAATACTGCATCATCATCAGATATCCACAGACATCTCCACCCAAGATAGAATTCTAATGGAATCACTAACTATTTCTGTACTTTACAAATATTGGATATTGCAACAAGATATTTTGAGGTTGCAGCTCCAACCACAAAATATCTGAGTGGGTATTGCCCTTAAAACCCACGATTAGTCAAACTGTAATGCAGATATGTATATAAGGATCCTATGAGACGGTCACTCACAGAAGTTAACTGAGACACCATGTAGTCCAAAAAGAGCATTTTTGTTGCTCTGGACAACACCAAGAGGAACCCCACACAGTCTCAGACACACAGCTCCATTCATATATTTACCATGATCCCCACCCACCCAGCATCCATCACCCATTACCACCAAGTGACCTTTGACCTGTCCCAGCAGCTGCATTCATGAGGAAGTAGCCTGTTGTTATGGTGACAGAGGAAACGTTTAATCTCCATTTACCCCAGAAACTTTGATTTTATGTTTTCACATGAACTTATTCGATTTTATTTTAAAGAAGCATAGAGATGGACTGTTTTATAGATAAGGGATCATTTCATGATGGATGTCTTTTTAGGAGGGGTCCGTAGAGTTTTCTTGTAAAGAAACAATAACTCAATACAATAACTTGTGTACTTCAGTAACGGCACTTTTGTGGTTATTTTAACCCAAACGATGACCTATTCCTGAACCTAACTGAGCAGTTTTGTAGCCTAATTCTAATTTCCTGTGAGTTTCCTGTGAAGACAGAAGTTTATTTTGAAACTGACATTGACATGTGCTGCTTTCGTAAGAAAACGCACGGAAATTGAGGAGTAACTTTTCATAGGATATCATACGAACTGTTGTATGAGGATACGTTGAACAATGACATAGCCTTCAGTGCTGCAAAAAAAAAGTTTGACTAGAAAATCAAATAGAATCTTGACCTTAAAATTGTAGAAAAATCAGACAATCTTAGGGCTGGGTTTCGGTGAAAAGATTACAATACCCATTCCCTCAAAGTATAGCAATACCTATCCATAGTAAGCAAATGGATTTGGGCTGTCGGGGTAAATGCAGCAACTTCATAGATCTACCAGTCTACTCAGAGATGACATATGTTGCCATCAGTGGAGCATAACATTTATCATGTGTCAAGTAAGACTTTTGTCAGAATAACGATGACAAATTAATCTCATGACAAGTAAATCTACACTGAGGAAAGGCTTTGTTGAAGTGCATCAGTCAGTCAGTCAGTCCATACAGAAACTCATCAGACCAATCAGGTTTCTCTGATGCCCTACATGTGTTTTTCATATCAGCCATTGTTCCTCGGCAGACAGAGAGCAGACTAGATGGAACTTAATGATCCCATCGGTACACCTCAGCTGCAAAAAAGGAACCAGACTCCGGAAAGAAAGAATTTTTGTATATTATATTATTATTGAGATGAATCGGTCTATGGCAATATGGAAAATATGAACTAGTACAGCATACACTTATAATATGCTCCCTCCAATAGGTGATTCCATTTAATGTTATCTGCTTGATAAGGATTAATGTCTTCATGGAGAGAGTTAAATAAAAGAATGTCAGTTGCACTTAAAGAAAGAAAGAGGTCCCAATGCCGGCTACGTTGAGCCTCTAACAGTTGGTCCAATGGCTGAAACACAAAGAAAGGATACAAGAAAAGAAGGAAAGATAGAGAGTGGCAAATCTGTTCGTCTTAATTTTAGTTTTTAATCCTTGCGTTAAGAGGATTGTGTGTAAAATGTTAATGCCATCATGAGAGAAGATAGATTACACATGAACATGCAGATGTTGCACAGAGGGAAACACGCACGGACAAAATCTAAACCCATCTTTGCTGTGTTACACTCACTAATCCTCCCTGGGTCAAAACGCAGGATTCCAGACTCTCTTCCAGAGATACGGAGAGTTTAATTTTAGAACAGAGGAAATTGTGTAAAATCAAAGCGTTTATTTTCAAACATTTTAAATATTTTTTGGGATGTGGAGCTGATGGAAAAGAGAGCTACAGAGCAGAGTGAGCCAACTGAGGCAGAATCTTCTGAAGTGAAAAAAAGAGACTGCTTTTGCAAACGTGCAAAACTTACATTTGTCATGGCAGTGTGGCAGTGGGTGGGGTAGAGGGTGGGGAGAGGGGCTTAGGAGCTTTGAGAGATGAAGCAAGAGAAGAGAAAGGACCCATCTGTTCCTATAGTGGCAGATAAAGGGAGAGTGAGAAGGAGGACAGACGCAGAGGAGGAAGGTAAGCATTGTCTTGTTAAATGCCATGTGAAGTCTATCTGCTGGACTAGATTTGGAGTTTTGACATTTCATGTAAGTTTATCTGATGTATGCATGTGTTGTATAGACGTTAGATGTTGTAAGCCAGTGCCACATGGTGACAATTTTGTATGTGTCAGGGTGATTTGAATTATTGGCACATATGTACTTCTATGTAGCTATTTAGTCTCATGGGGAAAAAGGTGTGTATACCATTTAGAATCTGTGCAGGACAGTTGCCAGGATTTTAGAAATAATTAGGTCATAACTCTGAGCATCTCCAACCATCCTCAGAAGATTTTCTTTTAATCTTTTAAAAGGTAAGTACCGAGAATCAAACTTAGAATGAGATATGCTGATTACTTTTTATGTATTTAATTGCCTCGGTCTAAAACATGTTTAATTGAACTATACAGTATTGACTAAAAACAATTCTGGAATCAGCCGGTAAAGGTTCAGTTTTTTTAAGCCACAGCCATGAGTGGGTAGACTGTCCTGTTCTGTCGAAACACATTCCTAACACATTGACTGAATGTGTTCTGAATATTATAAAAGAATAATCTAGTTCACATGTTCTGGGAAAGAAAGCTACATGTTGCACTGTATAGGTACAAAATTGTCATTTATGCTGTATTCTTCATTCAGATTCCCATTAACCTTCAAAAAGAGGTCAAATCCAAATCAGCAATAGATGAAACAAAATGGCCTCCATGTGGGATTCATTAGTTTGTGTTACTTTTGAAAGAAAATCCAGAGGAAGCTCTGCAACAGTGTTCCCCATACAGTTTGCTTGGGGTCAAAACCAAACCAGACAACCTGTGCCTACTTGATGTGTGTTATGAAACAAAAACCAAGTTATTCACAAAAGATATGTGTATACTATAAAACATATTTTCCAGAATTCATTTAATATTACCTTTAATTTAAGGGAGAATGTCTGTTGTTTTTTAACAGTCTGTGTACTCCTTTTGACTCTTGCCCTACACTGTCTTTGCTGCTTTAATCTAATTGCTTTAACACTCTCCTCCTCCTCCATTCACCCCTTCCTTTTATCCTTTCTTCTCTGCCCCACATGCTTTAACTGAAATGGTATACCCTCTAACTTAATTAAATTAAGCATCTGACTGACACAGACACACACACTCACATCCACCAGTGTCCTGTACAGCAGTCAGTGGTGCCCTCCCCTCCGTGTTTTATGTTAATTTCCGTCCATCTTGTGATTGCATCTGGTATATTATCTCCCTAGTGGGAATACAGTATGGTTGTTTCCCGCTAACTTCATTGGCTGACTGCTTTAACTCATTCAGGCTATTGTGACATTGGATGTCAAGGTGTTTTTTCCTGATTTTGCTGTGGGAGAATAGAGAGCTCATCAGAACTGTCACCTCTATGGTTAAGGTGCTAAATCAAAGCATTAATGTAGCAGCAGACATCTATTTGCTGTGTGAAGATATAGTGGATGTCGTCCTGAGCAGAGAATGAAGTCACCCTCTGTGTTGTTTTTGTTATCAAAGCTTCTCTGTGCTTTGTTTATGTAGCTCTGTCAGCTCTGTTGTCGGTGTTCACACTGTTTGGGCTGTTAGCACCATTAGCTTCTAGCCGCGTGCTTAGCCTGAATTTGGAATTTAGCACCTTTTAAGGTTTGAGTTTGCTCACTGTAAGTCGCTGTAATCAATATTTTGCATGTGTTGCACCTACAGAGAACTAACACCGGAATCTGCAGCTCCCTTTGGCTTCATAGAGCTGTACACCGTTTCAGCTCATTGTTTAGCTGTCCAGCTACAACTTTACTGTACTAGGTCACTCTTACCACTCTCATGGGGTCAATTTCAGCAGCAGGCAGCTGCTTTTAGAGAAAAAGAGGCACCTGCAGGGCGATGTGGAGTGTTTCATTTCAGCGTTTTATCGAAAAAGTGCCCACAACGGGGGTTTTCTTATGCTTATATGACAACTATATCTTGACAACAAATCAGCACTCTAGCCAGTGTTGTATGATATGACTAGCATCACCTTTTTGCTTTTTATTATGTATTTGGCCTACTATCAATTTATTTGACCTTTTTTTTTCACCATGAGCACCATTTGACAGCTGTAACATTGGAGAAAGGAGGATGATCCGTTAGAGCAGACAGCCCATTGTACGGCCTGCGGGCCATACCCGGTCCTTTGGCTGTTGCCAACCGGCCCATGGGATGTCAATGGGAGATTTGGAATAAAACGTAAATAATTGTACATCGTGCAGGGAATACAGCTGCATTGCTTTTATTTTGAAGGCGACTGTTGCTGTTTTTTTCTCAATTTACGTACTTTAGTAGTTCGTTAATGTGTGCGAGCAGCAGCTCACTGCAATGTGTTGGTGAGGCAGAGCGGCACGGACATCTGAGGCTTTGCTAGCTAAGCTGCAAAAGCAACATGCTCAGAAGATGTCGGTTCTCTTTGGATCGACCTACATATGTGAACAAACATTCTCTGTGATGAAGTTGAACAAATCCAGATCCAGATCCTCTCTCACTGACGATAACCTGTCAGATGTCCTTCACATATCACCTCACACATTCAACCTGACTTAAGAGCACTCGTTCAAGGCCAACACAGACTAGATTTCTCACACTAACCTGAAAAAAAGAAAATGAGGTAATTGGACTACAAACAATAGTAATAAAAGTACTAATTTATCAGAAACACGATCCCTGTCAGTGTTTTACTAATATATTTACTTTTACATTTTTTGGATCATTATTCCTGCTGCAGATGTTTCAGGTGGAGCTCATTTTAATTAACTCCTTTGAACTCTGTTGTTCAGTTTGGGTAGATAGGAAGGGTTTTAAAATGTATAACGCGCAAAGTAACTAGTAATTAAAGCTGCCAGACAAATGTAGTGGAGTAAATAGTACAATATTTGGAAGTATAAAGTTGAATAAAATGGAAATACTTAGGAAAGTACCTTGAATTTGTACATAAGTAGAGTACTTAAGCAAATATAATTATAATATATATAATATAAATAAATATACTTAATATCCCACCACTGATCATAATATTTACTCTTACCACTCACAGCTTATCAGTACCATACAATTTACTGCTTTTTATAAAGAGGTGGAATAATATTGAGCAGGATTGAGTTCAGTCTATTGGTCCGGCCCTCCTCAACAGTCCCTGTTTCTCATGTGGCCCCTTGGGAAAAACCCACCCATGCGTTAGAGACAACAAAAAAGACACTGGGTGCAGTGCTCAGTGTCCGGCTAGCATTGTTTTTCGAGTGCCAGCATCTTTTTTTTTACAATTGTTTATCAATGAGGAGAGAGCATATGTGGCTGCATACAGAGGCCTGAAGAAAAAGTGCTGCATCTTTTTACCTTTTTTGGGTAACTGCTCCGAGTGCTTTTAGGTGAAATGCTCTTAACTTAACAGGTGACGTCACTGTAGAAAATGGAGGGGAAGCTTGATTTGACTGTGTCTGTCTATCCTGAGCCTTGTATATCAGACAGACAGTATTACAACAAAGACCAAAAAGCCCATTTGTACATTCAAAGTAAGGGGCAATTCACATGTTGCGTCTAGAAAGGAGAGAAAAATGCCAGCCATGACACTTTCATCCTTTTATCCAAGGTGCTTGGTGAAACTAAACTAAACATAGTCGGAACTAAGATAAATGGATGCTTTACTGCTCTATTTATCTGCATTCATTTGACTGACATTTCAACCAGATGTTGCGACGTCCTTGGACTGAAAGGATGAAGCAAGTAAAATAGTCTGTGGGAAAGACCGTGAAGCTCTAGATAGCCCTGTACTAAAATGGTTCTTCTCCTCAAAATATTTACCATAGACTGATATTTACAGAAGAAAGAAATGATATCTGCTAGCTGGGATTAGTTGTTCCTCGTCACTTTACTTCACCGTAGTCTGTTGGGGGAGCAGCATTGGAGCCAGAGACACCAACAGACTTAATAAACTGATTAAGAAGGCCGGCTCCATCATCGGCTCCAAACTGGACAGTCTGGAACAGGTGGTGGAGAGGAGGACACTGAAGAAATTATTTTCCATATTGGATAACCCGGACCACCCTCTCCACCACCTACTGCAGGGACAGCGGAACACTTTCTCCAACAGACTGATCCAGCTCCGCTGTCATAAGGACAGGTACAGGAGAACATTCCTGCCTACTGCTATAAGACTGTATAACAAATCACCTCTGGCCAAATCTTCCTTCAAATGACTATAACACCGCTACACTGCTGTTGCTGCTGTTGGCGATCTTTTGCACTACTGTTTAGTTTAGTTTTCCTACTTAGTTAATTTAATACCATTCTATTTTATTTTATTGTATATACTGTGCATTTTTTATTACTTTATTTTCTTTAAATTTAATAGGTTCTGCTCTGTTATTTTATTGTATTGTATATATGCATTTTCCATACTTAATATTTGTATTTTACTGTGTAACTTTGTTTGCTGCTGCTACAGATACATTTCCCCCTGGGGATAAATAAAGTATATATCTATCTATCTATCATATGATATTCAGTGTGCGCTGCAGCATTTAAAAAATTGGTAATGCTTACGCATCGCGATGCTCTAGCTTTTGAGCGTGGCTTTCTTGACAAAAATGGATTTGATGGTAACAAAACGACCCTTGTTATGAGAGTGCATTCATGGTGCAAAACAGATATCAAACAAATGCGTTACTAGTTTATCATAAAACAGCGGTTAGAGTGATGTTATGCCAAGATATTGTTGACATTGGACTTTTTTTTAAAGCGTTGGGAGCCTTTTTTGATGAAAAGCTGAGATGAAGCATCCCCCAGTGCTCTGTCAGTGCTTTTCTGCCATTTAATAGACTATATGGGCACCCACCCTTCGAGACTATAGCTAGTGAATGCAGTTGCAGCATTTAGCAGCTAAAGAGAGATGTTTTTGTCAGGAGTTGGTAGAGACAATTGGAATTACACTACGTCAGGAAGACACAAACTCAAATGAATGATAATATTATTACACTTATAACAGGTTCAAGCCTCAATCTTCATACCTTCTTTCAGATGTCATTTGTTGCTGTATTCTGACAGTGTTAACAGCTCTAATTGCAATTTGTCTCCAAATTTTAAATTTTTTTTTTTTACTCTAGGGAATGGAAAATCATCTCTGACTCCAATGGATTTACAAACGGTTTTGACGATTTCTCTTAAGTAATTAATTTAAGCACAAGATTATGCAGCCAAGATGAAGATGTGGATTATTTTTCTGTGCCTGAGCAATGGATGGGTGCAAACAGCCTCCTCTGCTGATACAACCCCCACACCCTCCCCTGCACCAGTGACACCCACTGAAGATGAGGGCACCCAACTTGTGGTAAAAGAAACTGCATGCACATTTATAAGGAGCAAGGACTGCAAATGTTGAAATGCATCGAATCACCTAAAAAAACCCTCATCTTATTTATATCAACTCATTTTAACAACACATACCTAAACAGCCTTTATATTGATTAGCACTAACAGAAGCAACACGAGAGGTAGGTGACTATCTTGCTCATATTATTGGGCCGTGAGTCTGGATTTTGATTTTGGGTCTTAAGTAGTCACCTGATAATGTTACTACAACTGATTTGTGCACTTGTTATATACTCAATACTCAACATAGAATATTTCATGGATGCAAGCCAAGGCAATTAACTAACACACTTCAAACAATATCGTTAACAATAAGGCTGCAAAAAAAGTATGCCCTGCAACAGAATCCACACAGCACACATGCCTCTCTTGCTAACTCGACACACACGCACACATACACACACTTGAACCAACACACAGACCTTGGCTCGGCTTCCTCTTTTTGCTGCCCTGGTATCCAAGAAGAGGAGAGACAATGTCCTCCTTTAATCCAGGTTCTCACGAAAAGCCCTGGATCAAACTTGTCCATTTAGGTCCACAAACAGAAGTGAAGACTCTAGCTGGCTATGTTATTTATGGCAGAAAATCCTTTCTTGCACTCATTATTAATATTTCTGAAGAAATGTTTTCAATAATTAATACATTTTAAATTAATTTAATAATTAATAGACTACTGCTGGACATAGTGGCCTATGCTATTTAAAGATATTTTTGCGACAATTACAAGCAATAGAAATGTTTTAAAGATTTTAGAGACCCCCTGTTTAGGCTTTCAGCAGGTGTCAATTAATGGGTCTCGGATCTCTGAGACACAAATGCTTTTAATGCCGACGACATGATAACGTCACAGTGTCAGCTGGAGGCAATACAAAGGAAACACTGAAGGCTAATAGGAATCACCTCAGAGTTGTAGGCTAAAGTTACACCTCAAGAAAGTAATCTTGCTGTGTTGTTGGGTACCAGAATTAAAAGACTATGGGTCCAATTTGAATGAATGGCTTTGAGATGCAAACTGTGAATTGATGCTCTAGCAAGCTACGATATCGGCAAAGCGTTTCAGAGATGGAGTGAAAATGTTGCTTTTAGGTTAACTTAGCCTTCTATGACCTGTACCCGTCATGGCTGCTGCACCACTAAGACAGAAGGCTAAACTATTAGAAAGAAAATATTGCAAATACGCTAGTGCTAACTGTAGTCGCAGCTGTGAGCCTTTGTTTGTGGTTAGCAGAAGCTAAACTATTAATAACATTTTCTCTCCCTCTCTTTATATTATATATATATATATATATATATATATATATATATAATGGGTCTTATATTTATCGAAAAAAGGCGCTCCGAACCCTTTTTTATGTTTCTATGACAACAACAGATCACCGATCACCACCAGTGCATGATATGCTAGCATTGCCCCTTTGCTTTTTGTTATCTATTGGGGTCTATACATAGTATAAGAGGTCTATACATTAGTTTGGCAATAAATCCTCCCTCCATGAAGGTTATAATGTTCAGTTCTTGTTAAACCGTTACAGAGAAGTGTTGATTCAACTTTATGATCATTTAGGAGGCTGCCGTTTGCGGTGTTGTTGAACTGTACAGCATTATACAGAGAGTTGTTTTCTATTATTCAGTTCATCCCATTCATGTCAAACGAGGGAAGGCATCGTTTGTCAAACACAATAGGTCCATGTGAAGAGAACAATGCAAAAAGCATGCATGCTAAGATTGCACGCTAACAACATGTTAATTGATGCAAATCCCAATATGCAATTAATACCATAGTGTTTTATCATTTATTTGGTTTGTTGGATTCATATATTTTGAAATTTGAGGGAGTGGAAGATCAAACTTATTTGTTTTAGCTTCAGGAAAATTTGCAAAATTTGCAACCACAAATACATCGACATACTACTGCTCTGTTATTACTGCTTTGCCAAATAAGTTTGAGAAGAAATGTAATGGCTTCCTTGATTACATTAGTTGATTACACTGGCAACCAATGTACCTTAGCCAAGTGCTTTGAGTTGACTAACTTTAAAAAGCACATGGGTTCGTTATGATCATTTTGTGTTTGAGGAATCTTTCCATGTATGTTTCCTCAGGTTTACAAGATGACACTATATTTAGATGACTACATGCTTTTCTCCACTCATAGGATTGGTTGATGAAGTATGGCTACCTCCCACCCTCAGACCCCTCCACTGGTCAGCTGCAGGCCTGGACAGCTGTCACTAATGCCGTCAGGGCCATGCAGAGGTTTGCAGGCCTCAAAGACACTGGAGTTGTAGGTAAGGGTTTCAGACAGTGGCTGTGAAAAGCCATATCGTTGCTTTTAAGATCAAATGCCCTAATGTTCAGTCTACTCCTTCTTGCTTCCTCTGTGCTTTGGTGTATTCAGATGAGGAGACAATGGCGTTGATGAACAGTCCACGCTGCTCCCTACCTGACCAGGACAACCTAGAAGGGAGCAACATGAGAAGAAGAAATAGAAGGGCCATCCCCATGTGGACACGCAAGAATATTAACTGGAGGTTGGATACGATTAATTTCTTGTAATCTACACCAGATTATGATCTGGTAAACTGGAACAAACCTGAGAATTTTCCATATTCAATTAGGATGGTCACCTTACTTTTTTGCTAGGGCTGTGTATTGTTTAAAAATATCCAATATAGTGCCATTACCAGTACCTTTAAAGTGATACCATACCAATAGAGTAGGTTACTTCATTTAATTCCTGCAGATCTAAATGCAGTAGATCTTTTCTTGGGATTGAATGCAGGTATAAACTGAGGTATTTCAGTCGAAAAACTTTAGGGCTATCGAGTACTGATACCCAGCCCTCTTTTTTACAAACGCACATTTATTTGCTTCAAGTCATCTTTAACTGGGTATGGTCTTTCTCTCCGTCTTTCTCTTACATACACAAACTCACGCTGTTACATTCCTAGGTTGCGCTCATACCCCTCTTCTTCCCATCTGTCCCGGGAAACAATCCGCTCACTGGTCTTTTATGCTTTAAGAGTGTGGGCAGAGCCAACCGCCTTGGAGTTCCACGAGGTTAGTACATTTGACTGATGCTGCATCATTGATGTATGGGAAAGATGGTCAATATTAGTCCCCTACAGGTGGACTCCTACAAAGTCTGGCTAACCATCAGGCATCCTTTCTATTGCCCGCTCTCTTTAGGTGGGAAGCCCAGAAACAGCTGACTTACAGGTAGACTTCCTCCAGGGCTATCACGGTGATGGCTATCCCTTTGATGGGGCAGGCGGTGCAGTCGGCCATGCTTTCTTCCCATCAGACACTGCCCGGGCAGGAGGAGTTCATCTGGATGCAGAGGAGGAGTGGACCTTCAGACAGCCAGGTGGAACAATGTGCAGAAAACTTCTGCATCTTTTAATATTATTACATCTTTATTGCACGTCCAGGCTAGACTCTGCTGCTAGTTGTTGCCACATCTGATATGCTGTAATGTACTGTGATATTCAGTTTATTCATATTCTATCAACTTAAATTTTGTATTTGTACTAAACAGTACAAGTTGGTGTTTTTACAGTGATTACATGCTCTATGGACTTTGTACAACGGATAACTAATGGATTGCCATGAAATTTGCTGACAATTTACATGGTCCCCAGAGAATTGTCACCTTTACATTTGTTTCACTTGCACAACATGCTTAATGATGTAATAGATCAGTTGCCATGTCATTAGCGCAGTACATTCAGGGGACTCCAACCTGTTTGGTAGTAGTACACTGAGGTCAAATATAGGAAACGAAACGCTGTCATTATGTTGTTTGTTCTGTCCAACAGCTCTACCTTGTGGTAAGTAATGGACATTGCACCCTTTAGTAGCTGCTTGCAGGGCTTTTGGCAAAATCAGACATTGCCCCCATCACAATCACTCCCTGACCAAAAGTGAAAGATAAGACTGGATGTTAGAACTACACACACCTACACATTGTAATTTTCTCATTGTTCTCTTTATCTGCCTTTTTGTCTTCCCTTCTTCCTCCCCAGCCTCTGAGGGCACTGACCTGTTTACAGTGCTGGTCCATGAGTTTGGCCATTCACTGGGCCTTTCCCACTCCTCATCTCGCCACTCAGTGATGAGGCCGTACTATCAGGGTCCTGCAGGAGACCCTCTCCACTACCACCTGGGACCTCATGATCTGGAGCACATCACCCAGCTCTACGGTAAGGCTTTTTGTCTAAGCACCAATTGACCTTTCTTACGACTGTGTTTAAAAAGTCTGAATTTCCACTATGACAATTTAGTGTGTAAACACAATTTTTGGTCAGATAATAATTAATCCTTTTCATGGTAAGTATGTGAGGAGGCATATATTGTAAGAAACAAATTGCATTCCAACACGTCAGAGAAAGAAGACATAATGACTTCATTATTATGAGTTAAAGCTGCGGTATCACTGGAGTAATCAACAAGAATATGCTAGATTTTGACCCAGCCCAGTGTTGCCAACTCTTTTCCATTGAAAGTATCTAGCAGCACTAGCTCTAAAAGTTTCTGAATCTTGCGAGAAAGTGGCCACGTCGGCAACACTGAGCCTGTCCCTTGAGGCCTACCTCCAAAGCTACTCCCCCAAAATTATCATTATGAATGTAAACATGAATGAATTATATGGCTATTGTTAGAACTCACAACTGTCAAGCTAGCAGCATGTGGAAGACTCTGGTGGAAGGGTTAGACTCTGGTAACGTGCAATGAGTGCACAGGCAGAGTGCACAATCATTTCATTCGGGCTGAATAAAATGATTGGATGGACTTATTACAGTCCTGTGATATGATATCCTGTGATTATTGAGTAAGTTCAGACAGACATTGCCATTTCTTGTCAGAAGCAAGGATCATTTTATTGGTCAACACTACACCTGGCATTCTGTTGGTTGGGGAATTTTGACAGTTGTTGCACAAAAACAATCCAAGAGCAGAGGAGAAATAATCTTAGCAGAGAAGAAATGTGGGAGCAGATGTTTTACAAGCACACAGAAGCAGCACAAGTGGGAGGAGAAGGGCTGAAGCTGGAGCACAGGAAATCTGTGCAAGCAATAATATATTTGGTGCAAGCATATAGTTTGAACAGAAATCCAAGCGCAAACAGAGTTTGAGGACAGGGTTTTCAGGGAGAGCATTACAAATGATGTAGTGAAATCAGATTAAAGGACCACGCTCTTGATTAAAGATGGGAAAAAAGCTCCTTATTTGACTAAACTCTCTTATTGTAATAAACAGATACGAACTGATTCTGATGGTCATCGATAATCAGTAGACACATCAGATGTCTTTACCGTCTTCATGAATGTATAAAAAGGAACTAGATATGGGGGCCCGGTTCATTCCTATGCAAGTTGCTGAGAAGCACATGAAGCAAAAAAAGTTCAACCTCCGAGTACAGAATTCAGATGAAAATACCGGGAGATTTTGACAATCTTCCGCAACACTGGGCCCAAAGCGCAAGCACACAAGCCTTTCCCTTAACCCCGCCTCCCTGCCCTTGGTCTAGCCTCGTTATCTGGCTCATTCACATGAATGGAGCAGGGAAAACACTGCATTCGGCTATTAGTGCATTTTACAACTTGACAACTTAATGATTTAATTGAGGACTATTCAAGTGTCCTACTGGGAAGTTGATTTACCTAAAAAAGAAAATCCGCTGAGCTACAGACATCTCTTTCCTAATGTAAGTCTATGGGAAAAAGTATTTTTGGGCCCAATGGTATCACATGATAGACCTGGAAATTGTAATTCCACCGTTTGGTCAATATGTAAAATTAGCTTCAAAATCTGGCGCTCTTTGTGGGGGCTTGGATCATAGATCAATACAACATTATCTGACACCTTTTAATCCATTGATCACTGAGAGACAGTTTAGGATATTTGGGGAAATCATGAAATAATTATTGCTTTGCAAAAAAGAAAACAAGTGGTGTGTGGTCACTACAACAAACACTAATTATTGCTTAATCACTACTGTCAAGAGTGTAAAGCTACTTCATTGCCATTAGATGTAAATTGATTTTTTGATTTAGGTCAAAGGAAACAGCTGCTGACCACTGATGCTCCTCGCCTTGCCCCAGAGCCTCAGCTGAACTACAGAAGCCGCCACCATCATCATAGATATGGGTATGACTTACAAGACTAGACAGATTTAGAGATATTTTCACTTTGGAGCCATACTGTATAAGAATGCAACGATCCAACTCTTTCAGTCCCAATTCTGATACCTGGACTTTGGGTATCAGCGATACTGAGTACCGTTTTGTTGCCAGTGTTAATAATAATAATAATTCATAATTAATGATAAGATGTAGGGGTAAAGAGAGTCGTCCGGTATCCGCAAGGTTGGCGGTTCGATCCTTGGCTACCACTGTAAGTGTCCTGTGCCGAAGTGTCCCGGAGCAAGACACTGAACCCTAGCTGCTCCCCGGGCGCTTCTCAGCAGCCTACTGCTCCCAATATATTAGGGATGGGTTAAATGCAGTGAACAAATTTCCCCTCTGCGGGACTAATAAGGGATTTATTTATCCCTCATTTTGTGGAAGGTGGAAGTAACTGGAATCATTCTTTTAAGTGTAAGGCACCATCAAGCTTGACTTAAACATTTCTTTCTTAACTTTGTAAAACAAAATAATAATAACAAATAAATACATAAACAACATACATTTAATGATTTTTTATTTATTATTAGAATAATTATTCGTACACCAGCAACTTCATAAAAAATCTTCAAATTACAATTAAAGGTTTAAATGCAGCAACAAATTCGGCAAAACATAAACAGGAATTCAAATTCCAGCATATAATGTGTATAGTATTAAAAAAAAAGGAATTGCATAGATCTTCCCCATTGTCATTGGTAATCCGATCCAGCCAGTTTTTGTTTTTGTCTTCGCTATACACTGAAAATAACAAAAAATAATGAAAATAAAAGAGATTGCATTATAGTTTTTTTCTGTATAGTCATTTTAGTCACAATAGTGTATGGATTTAGTCACAGTTATTGTTTCTTCAATGTCAAGTCTTTGTCATGAAAAAAAAAGTTGTTGACAAATTCTTAATTTGCTCTAAATCAGATTGTATTCATTTTTAAATATCCACTAAAGGTGTTTATATCTTTCCGAATGACGGTATGAAGCTAAATAAGTCTTGCTGTATGTTTTCTCCCCTAAGTCCCTTCATTGATCGCTGTAACACCAGTTTTGATGCTGTGGCTAGGATCCGAGGAGAGACTTTCTTCTTCAAAGGTCTGAATACACCACAAATTGAAATGATTGAAATTGATTTGGCATGTCAAATTAGAAAAAAAGACATTAATAAGTACTTTGTGAAGGTGAAAGCTGTCTACTACATTCTGTCATTCTTCAGGTCTGATGATGTGGCGAGTCAATGGTGGGGGCTTGGTATCTGGTCATGGGGCTTCAGTCAGAAGGCTGTGGAGGGGTCTACCTCCTGACCTCCCTCGGCTTCACGCGGTGCTGGAGAGAAAGTCAGATCATGCCATCATCTTTATCAGTGGTATAATCCAATAATGTTAATACAGTATGAATGTTATGCATGAATGAATAAATTAATCAGTTACTGAGCCAATTCACAGGAGACTGAAAAAGGACTAGAAGATAATACATTTCACTGACTCATGAAATGACAGCAAAACGGTGATCAGGTTGATAGCTGTTTGCTACCCAGTTTTAGTTTCTCTGAAACCATCTGGACTCAACTCAATACCATTTCCAAAGCAATAGTATTGGCCATCCACCCACAGCTAGAATTGTATTTTATCATTGTGGAGTGAATCATGTAAACTGACCCACTAACCTCTTTAGGTCATGTCTTCCTGCAGGTTCCCAGTTCTGGCTGTTCAGGGATTTGTCCCTGCAGGAAGGCTACCCTCAGCCCCTGTCTGCCCTCAGGATGGGGGTGAGCTTAGCTGCAGCAGATGAGGATGATGAGGCTATAACAGGGAGGTGGGGCCTGATCTGGGACCCAGAGCAGGGCCCCGTGTGGGGGGACATGGGAGACGCTGAGGAAAAGAAGCAAGAAGACAATTGGACTCAGCTGCTCAGAGAGGGTGTCAGTGGCATAACCACAGACAACGATGGTGAGGACAGCAATCATGTTTGTGGTGGTGTTTCATTTGTGATATGTCTATCCTTATAAGGACCAGATGACCTGACAAGTTTGAGTTTCATGTCGTTGTTTAGCTATCTGGTTTCAACTTCACTGTTCTGGTTCACTCCCACCGCTCTCATATCAACGTTTTCAGAGACAAAGCTGTAAAAAGCCACTGTACACTACCTGCTCAGCAGCAAACAGCAGACAGACACAGTTAGAGACTAGCTGGTAAACATAGTGGAGCATTTTAAAGATTTAAAATTTTAAAGAGACACATACTGTATGTTTCTCAGAAGTTGGTGGAGACCAAAAACAGAGCTAAAAGAGAATTAATATATTTTACTTACGTTGATCATTTGGACACAAACAACTTCAAATGAATGCTAATGAGTCTGCTGTATGTGTAAATAAGCAACTGTTTGCTGACATGTTCACCGTGTCAATATAAGTTAAACATGACCAGAGGTTTTACATAAGAAGGGTGTTATCTTCAGTAAAGGACCCATATTAAAGTTGTGCATCATCTTTATTATTTTTCTCGAGTTTAATAATTTACAAATTAGAAAGCAACCGCAGGATGGTATGTAGTTGGCCATTGACAGTTCATTTTTGTCTACACTGATCGTATTTTTAAAGAGATTTTCTTTATTGAACATAAGCTATAACCTATGGAACGTATGTATCAGAGCACATGTGAAAAATGTCTGATATAGTTCAGATCAAGTAAAGAAGATGAATCATGAGATGCAAAAAAGGGAGAGAGAGGGTGGAAAAGCAAGCAAGCACTTTGAATCTGTTGTCACTGTTACACAGGATACAATTACATTTGTTATAGAGTGCTGCAAAACAGCCAAAAACATGCAGGTTGTTGGTTCTGAAAACTTCTCCCCTTCTTCTCCAGGCTCTGTCTATCTCTTCAAAGGAGGCTCCTACTGGAAGTTTGCGTTTCCAGGCTCCTCATTGCATGACGGATACCCACGATCCTCTACTGCGGACTGGCTGGACTGCCCTGACTCTTCCCCATCCACACCTGAGGTGGACGACCTCTCCTTGTCTCTGTCTCCGCCTGCAGGAAGACAGAAGCTCAAGGAGACATGGAAGGAGGAGAGAGAGAAGGAGGAAGAAGAAGGAAGGAGGGGGGGCCATGGAAAGGACAGACATGGATATAAACATAAAGACATACAGGACAAAGGTACACACATTTGGACCGCATGCACTTGCCAAAATGGAGCTCTTGGTTGCAGGGCAACATTTGTTATTGCTGCCTCCCTGCTGAGTACATGGACACTGTTGGCTATTTAAAGCTGTACAAGACAATAAAAATCATCTGTCTCATCAGGAGACGGAACTGTATAGAGAATAAAAACGTACCTACATTCACCATGTGCATTCACTACACTGCCTACTGACCATTATCCCTCATTTCCGCTCTTCCTAGTCTTGTGGGTTCTGTACAAAGCTGGAGTCAGGATGTGGTTAGCCTAGCTTAGCATAAAGACTGGAGGTAGGGGGAAATAGCTTACCTGATAATTTGGTAAATGGTAAATGGACTTGACCTTTTATAGCTTCGTTCTAGTCGACCGACCACTGAAAGTGCTTTAACACTATATGTCATTCACCCATTCACACCCGTTCAAACACTGATAGCAGGCTACCATGGAAGGTGCCACCATCCATCAGGGCTAGTTGCGCTTTCAAACCAACATTCACACACTGATGGCACAGCCTTTCAGGAGGAATTTGGGGTTAAGGGTCTTGCCCAAAGACACATTGAAATGGACTGGAGGAGTCGGGGATTCTGATTGAAAGACCAGGTCGGTGAGCAGATTTTAGTTTAGTCTCTGTACAACCCTGATAGTAAAACCTGGCAACCTCACTGTGATGACAAGAGTCCAGCTGTTGTTTGCCAAGGAATACAGTAGCTCCAGCACATGATTCACTCTAAAACCACCAATAATTGTGACATTATTATTATATTTCTGTTTGTGTTTGGGTTAAGCAAACAAGATGTAAAGTGTGATGTCTTGAGAGGTCGGGATCAGCTTGTGAGGCGTGGGTGCACAAATCAAGACGACAAGCGGTGGTTTGTAACTCAAAATACTGTATTCAGCTTATTTTAGCAAAAGGTAAACTTAATTCCATCAGAAAGCCGCTACAAAAAAACAAACATAACTATCTTCAGTTTACTTCTGGTTCCTTGTCTTTAACGTAACATAAAACTATATTCTTTTCGTCTACTCCTGTCCTCCCCCTCCTTCCAAACGTTTTCTCCTTTTGTTCCTCATACCAGCCTCTTCAGGGTAATCAGCCACATCTCTTTCAGCTGGGCAGCAGCCTTGGCCCCGGCAGACAATGGGAATTGTAGTCAGTTAATCAGACGCCATGATGGGTTGTAGTCTCTGCTGCAACCACTGGGAGGGGATGTATCTCCCATCAATGACCCTCCCTCTCATGACATCACAAAAGTAAAGACCATCTTGTGATGGGATCACACCAGCCCGGACGCCAAAAATCGGACCAGGGGCGCAAAGTTGGAGTGCCATTGGCCCCTTCCCCACTTCTTACCTCCCTACTTACTGTGTCCTTGCTTGGACCACAGCCATCTTGAAACCTGGCCTTCATTTTGATTTCAACAACATACCTGTAAAGTTTTATGACACCAATTTCGGCCAGGGTCGTAAAGTGGCAAGGCCAATGGCCTCTTCACCCCCCTTGCTCGGACCACAACCATCTTCAGACTTGGCCTTCATTTTGATCCCAGCTACACACCTGTAAAGTTCCGTGACTGCATCTTACACAGCTATTGCATTGACCAAATCTGTTCGCATACATACAGAAATATAAACACCAAGCAAAGCACTCATAATGACTCACCATGACTTAGCCATGACTTAGCCATGTCCTGACTCCAGCTTCATACTTAAAAAAAGTAATACAGCTAAAATCAGAGTGTAGGCAAATCCTATTTGTTTCTCAAATTAGAAAGTTAAGACACTGTTATTTGCAAGTGATCAGATTGTATTTTTGTGTCCAGATATCACCAACCTAGCTGCATATATTGTTGTGGTGACAACGTAGGGGCCAGTAGCAATGCTGGTGACACAGCTTTTTCATCACGGAAACACAAGAAATGGAGGTCCATAATTTTAGCCTTCCTAATCGTGTTGTCAAGCTGCAGTGCTGAACTTCCCTGTCGCACCCCACAAACTCAGCAACAGAGGAGGCTGGTATACATCACAATGTTCCGTACTGCAGTCATAGCGGGCTTCACTGTCACGGACTGTTGTTCTCCTCCATGTTGTCCTACATTGTGGTATGTTAGCAGGAGCATTGATTCTTCGAACTGAGACACATCCGTAGAAAAGCAATTGGAATCACATATCAAGCCACCTCCAAATATGGTTTGGATCCAATTTGCGATGATTGCCTGCCATGTGCTTTTTTGCTGTTTGGACATTCTAAAATCAATCTGATTACAATCTGGGTATGCCAAAAAATAAATTTGGGCTTGCAGTCTGAACATGGCCGAAGAGTTTAGCATTGCACTCCTATAACATTGTTAGACTTACCATGGACAGGTAAAAAAAAATCGATGCAGCAGAACCAGAGACATTGTCTTTTTTATTCTCTCTCTGAAGCTCTGTGCGCCACTGCCTGGCAAAGGCAGCGTTGTCAGTGGCATGGAGGTCTCTGGGGACCGCAGGAATCCAGGGCATATGCATTTGCGGGAAGTAGTGGGGGACATAGTTAGCTAGCTAAGTTAAGGCTGTAGTAAGTACGTAGTGTTGTAACTTGCGATTGAGCAGCAGAATCACTTATGCTACACACTCTAATTATTGTACAGAGTTAGGGGAGGGGTTATGCGAAGGATGGTTCCAGTGTGTCATTGAACCATGATTTCAGGCCCGCCAAAAAATCTTTAACACAGCGGTCCAACTTCACAACTCAATATGGTTCAATATAGTTTTATAGTTTTCACATTTTCAGCAATTACTTTCTAACGTGTTCACAGTTTTATCCTTAAAAATTGCTCTTCTTATTTGACGAAAGTGCATAGAAAGCTGCTGTTTTGATTTGCCATTAGAGGCTTTCATTAGAGGCTCTTATTTAAAGGAAATAGTAATACAGTTGGTTTCTGCTATGCTGCACATGCTTCTGGGGCTTTTTGATCCCTAAAGATGTTCTTGTCCAGTTGTTTTGCAGAGGGCTAACACGGAGATGTACAATCTAACTTTTCATCAGACATGAGGTTAGACCACATAGTTACGATCACAATGACATTTTCTTTCTCATAAGATATATAAATGGAGTGCTTTAAAAGTGTGATCTTTTTCAAAGCATATTTAGATGGAAAAGAAGTTTCTCTGCGGCAGAGTCATATGAGTACAGAAACATCTGCTCCATAGCTTCAGTAGTATTTATATTGTGGTTGTTTTAAAAAATATATTCTTCTTTTTGTGCAAATGTCTATCCATAAAATGTCTATCCATAATAAAGTAGTAAAATCAGGTCTTACATTTTATTCTAGAACATAATCAAAGCTAACTACAGAACTTGATTGATAAAAAATACAACTGGAATTTGGGACAGACTGTTACATAGTGTCTTGTTGTAACTGCTTAGTCAACTGCTATAAACCTTAATTGACAGTCAGAAACAAAAAGATCCACAGTTGTGAACTGATGTCTGGGTTTTGCGCTGCATTAAGGAATGCAATAATAGTGACACATCCCAGTGAGCACCTACCAGGATTTCAACTTTGATTTCTAATTGAAATCTGGTGATATTCAGTCTGAAAGTCTAAGACCATTAAATGTAAATTTGTTCAATTGTAGGTTGAAAGAGAGATGATATTGGTTACTTTGAAATGGCCATATTAGTTTTCAATGGAAAAATGCTCACTGGGATAATCTGGTGTCTTTATTACCCAACTTGCTACCAAACCGCCTGTGTGGGAACAGGTTTTACACTAGACTTTGATTTTGATGGCCAATACCGTTTCAACAGAATTTGTTTGGTGTTTCCTTTGGCTTAGTTGTAAGTGATTAATGTTAACATTTCTCTGCAAGGCTGTGTGTGCATTGCCCAGGAAGTAGTTGTTGAGGTGTCCTGGCTGCTAATATTCCAGAATTTGGGTCATACAGAACAACTACCAGACATGTTTCAAATAGCCATGTAGTAGCCTACATTTGACATAATTTGAAAATAAGTTAATTGAAAAAGCGGTCTAAAAAATAAAACTGACTGGTCGGTCCGAATTTGACGTTCCTCACATTCAAAATAGTGTTGTCTGGCTAGTGCTGTAGCCTACTGAATAGTTTGAAGCTTCATTCACATGTTGACATTCAATTTGTTATTACTTATTAATAACTCCCATTAAAACGTGGTCAGTAGTCCATCTTCTCTACTTCTGTCCTCTCTGTCTCTCTCTCTCAAGCATGTAGTCACACTGTGACAACCAGGATGTGCACACCCCTGGACACACCCATTTACTCGTTGATTATTTCCCAACTCGCGCCAAACTTCAATTCCTTTCCCTTATCTCTCATTCACATTCATTCAGCAGAAAGCAGATAGCATGCATACAAGCAGTATGCCTATTCAACTGTTCATTTTATCCGCCACTGACAGCCATCCTCCGATCACATCCTCCGATCATTCAGTGACTGACTGGACTCACTGAATTTAATAACGTGAGTGACTTTCTCTTTTCTTCGTTTTTTTTAAATCTGTTTGGTGTTTTTTACAACCAAGAACAAGTTGATCTGAACTTGATTGCTCATTTCTTTGAGCAAAGGAATTTACCTGGGAACAAAAGTGTGAAAAAGAAAACGCGTAGTGGAATTAAATTATAATTTATGGATTGTGGGATTTGTGTTCTTCTTGTGGGTCATATGGTCATTCAATGTGCAGGGTGTACGTTTTGATTTTTTTTGCATTCCTTCATGAGGTTTGATTCAAACAAAGAAACTATAACTGCCACAAAAAAAAAAAACATGACTGACCAATCTTAAATGCCAGGAAAGACCTGGTTGGCACCCCTAATAAAAAAGTCAAACTGTCACGTCACACCGCACACATGATCACCGTGGTAATTGCCTCAGTGTTCAGTCCAAAGGTCAAAATTGATTGAATAGATGATGTAACATTTCCAAAATTCAAAAATCAATCCATTTGGCAATGAGCCTTTCAAACAATATTTGCACTGGGGTCAAATACCGTCAATTAATATGTGGAGAGACAGACATTCAAAGTGTCATTTGAAAACTTTCATAGAAGCTTCAAATGTAAAAAAAAAAAAAAAAGCCCTTGTGGTTTTGTCCACTTTGTTTGCTTACCATTTACATAGACAGGGCTGTGTATGAACACTGCAAACTAAACTTAACAGCAGAGGCTTAGTCAGTAGTAAGAGTTCAAATTGAAAGATATGGAAGAAATTATGACATTTTTTGCATTTTGCTTGGTATAGATTTTAATTTTTTTTTACCTAGCTTTGTTTTTTTAACACTCAATGGCTGAAGGAGGAGAAATGGATTTCAGTCAACTGCGTACATCTGCAGTAGCTTTAATATGCTTGATTATACATTATTATTTGTACAACTTGTTTTTATGAAAATGGATATTTGTTTGGTTTTATATGTGATATCCAATGTTGCGCTGGGGACATATTTAGCTGGTGCCAGTGTTGCCAATTTGGCGACTTTCTCGCTGAATCTGGCGACTTTCCAAACCCTCATGGCGAGGGTGACAAATCTAGCAACTTTTTCTGGTTTTGTGTGAAACTTTTCTGGTGTTTTGACTCTGACGTGAAAGCACATACGTTCTGCACTGCGGTGAACCAGCAGCGGGAGCTGCCGTGAGCCCCTCCGCCACCCCAAAGCAGCCTCACGCAGCAGTCCAAGCTGCAGTCAGAGCAGAGAGGAGACGCACTCTCGGCGTATTCATGTATTTGCACTCTGCAGCTAGTGTATTAATAGGTGCTAAGCTTCATTTTTACACAAAACAAATAATAACCGTAGCTGTGTTTCAGCTGCAGGACAGCAGTGAAGGCCCAGGTATAAAATGCACGGCAGCCACTACTTTTCTGCCATGTCCTTATCAGTTATTAATAGCTCACACGCCTCAGCTCTGCATGCATACATGCCTGCCTGGTGTTGAATTCAGGATATAGGAATCCTATAATATCATAGACCAATACTAGGCTACAAATAAGACAGGAAAACACTTCTTAACATTATGTGTAAATATATAAAACACACTACCATAACCCTATAATGTTTCAGTTGGAATACAATTGGAGTATTATAGAAATGCTATACAAGCCTATACAAAGCCTTACAATAACATTAAAAAAAAATATGACTCAGTACTGACTCAGTATAACATAATAATTAGGAATAAGTAGCAAGAAATTCATTTTAAGATCCTGGTTGCCTTAAAATGTCGTATACAGCATTCGGTTGTACTTTTGATTCTAAAAAACCAAGATGGCGACGGCTGAAAACCGGCCAAAATGTCAAACTCAAGCCTTCAAAACCATAGTCCAAAAATCAAAGGGTGACTTCATGGTGACTACGTCCCCTTCTTTAAAAAATAAAAATAAAGAAAAATGAGAGCTTGGAGATTGCCCCCTTAATTATAACGATCAGTTGAGTCAAGTGTGGGCTTAATGGTTGAACAAGATCTAATACCACTTTGTTTCCACCTGTACACATAGGAAATGCTATGTTAAGCCAGAACACTTGGAATCACAAAACCTTTAATGGGACTTCACCATGTGGCTGAAACAACGGATGAGGCCTGCGTGGAAAAAGAGCCTGACTTGGTTCAAACCAAACATTGGGACTGCAGGGAGTCCCTGTGACACGGACCTGATGTCACCAAAACTATATAAATCACTGTTTACCTTTACTCTGTGCTATCCCATCTGACTCGGCTTGGATGGAAGGAGGTGTAGAAACAAGATTGCTTTTGTAATGTTCAGAACTTTCTCAAACAGAGGGGAGAAGTATTAATATTGTTAACAGAAGCCAAAACAATTACAAACCAAATTACACTATCGATAGTAAAATATTTCACGAAATATGAGGCCTCGACAGATTGATGTATCTGCCCCATGGTACGAAGGAAGTCTGATTCTCTCCGGGGATACACAGCTCCTTTGTCCCCCCAAAGTTTCATGCATCACATTCCTTAGCCCATCGATCAGCTCCACGATTGGCTGAAGTCCAATGAGCTCCTCCTTGGCTCCTGACCCATTGTCCTGGGCAGACACCTCAGTCAACTACCCTCTTCCCCCGCTCCTTGCACATTCCTCAAACCCCCTCTTACAGACTCAATATACATTCAATGACCACACTCCTTGGTTTAACACTTCCTAAGTAAACACACTGTGACACATAATATCCAGCACTAGGAATGTTTTAAAACTTAAAATTTCTCACACTTTTAAAGAAAAACTCCGAAGTGATAGTCTTAACTTCGCTGGTCGAACAATAGTTTTTGGATTTTTAAGGAGAAAACGGATAACATTTGCCGCTTGATTCGCCAACAGAGCGCAATCACAGTCACCGATCCTAGGAAATTCCACCTACAAGTTCGAAGAACACACCAATTACCACTGAACGATCTCAAGTAAGAGGCTTTATCTAGGTAGAGATGGGTCATAATGTGGTTGTAACCTTGTTTGTTTTGTTTAAGTTAAACTGTACTATTTACCTTGTTAATGTGTATTTTATGGACCGCTGAGTCCCATTCAGTGATGTGTAACAGAACTGTTGTGCTTGTTGCTGCTGTAATAGTGTGCACGCTGCTGAGCTTTGTTGTGTTTAAATCTGCCACTGCAAGTAAAGTCGGTAAACTGTACTTTATTATTTAAAGGTCCAGTTCAGTGGTTGATGAACCTGAGTTCACCAGTTGGGCTTCAGTGTGATAAAGTTACAGCTATTGTACTTTACTGCTGTGGTGAGCATTTGCCTTGTACTGAGTGCCTCCTGCTTTTTCATTTCAACTAACATACACACACCATTACGCTTATGTCATACACATGTGGCGCGTAAGCACGGCCTCTATTGTATGTCTTATTCCTGGTTAAATAATCGTGGCCTCGCCACCATTTTTGGACTCTTGCGCAGCGTAATCACTCAAGTGGCATTCACTGTGTCCCAATCCAGCTGCCGCATCCTTTGGAGGAGCAACTGCGACGAGGCAGTCCCATTTTCTAAGACTCCTTCAAATGCAGCCGACGAATGCAGCCTTCTTTTCCCAGATTTAGCGGACATTGTCAGATTCTTCGCGGTCCAACATATCCCAAGATTCATTGCGTGCCGAAGAAGATTTGATTAAAATTGACATGGCAACGAATGAACCAGCAGCGGGGAAAAGCAGAAGCATTCACTTTTAAAAAGTAAGTATTGGGTTTCACTCGAATATCACAGATACAAATGTTAAAACAAAAAACAAGAAACCTTATAACATCACTTTTGTTAAAATGATCAATTAAGTTACGTAATGTTAGTAACTGACAAGCTAACTAACATTACCGGGAGCCACTGCGCTAATAACGACAGCTTGTCTGCCTGCATCCGACCGTAGTTGGCCTTGGAAAGTAACTTTTAATGCCTTCACTTTTAAACTTCAGAGGTTGACTAATATTTTACTGAGATTGTGACGATTTTACAGATAATTCATACTTTATATTATGTCCATAAATGGACCAACAGGAGCTCAGGTAGACAGGTTGTGAACCTGAAATATCACTTTCAATGTCCGGTAACGTTACAAACGTTGAGATTAACTACACAAATAAACTGAACTTGGTTATTTTGCTCCTTTTGTTTTGTGGTGTGAAGAAAAACTAACTCTGCATTTTGTTATAGGGAGCCAGGAGCAAATGGCTCAGTTTATCAAGCTGAAGAGGAGAACGACGGCCTCTTCACCGGGGACAAACATTCAGCAAGCGTAGCTTGGAATTAAGACATCAGTCCATTTGTAATATCTCTATTTGACCATCCTGTACTTAAGGTTGCATTTACATTAGCTCTCATCCTATACAAAGCCTTCACTAACAGGACAACCAGTAGAGAGGACAATACCATTTTTTTTTGGATTTTGTTGCTGTCACAGAGATGCAAGTTGTGACTGTCACCTTTTTCTTTTCTAATTTTAAACTAAGGCATCCATGTAAATGATTTATATGTGAATTTGTGTATATCTTCTAAGTTTTCATACTTGTGTTAACATTATTGATAACTTTTAATCATTTTGTCAACGTGAATAGGACAATTTTAGAGAAAATGTGCCTGCAAGGGAGGGTAACTTCCTTGCAAGCAAAAAAAATGGGACAGTCAAAGTAAAAAATACAAAGTATGTGTATGTGTGTTACTACAAGTTATTAAACACGTTTGCTGACATTTATTTCGCTGCTGTTGTTTTTGTTAACTGTCTTGATTGATGTCCTCTGCCTTAGGATTGCAAGTATCCAGGAGAGGGAGTGAGTGGAAAACCCACTGCTGCAACTTGGCCGTGGTTAGTCCTGGTGTTGAGACAGAGGCCTTCTATAACCCCCTTGTCCTACGTAATTGCCTCCATCCCTGAGGACACACCAGGGTCAAGTAAAGCAGTGGGTGACCAGGAGGAATGGAAAGCCAGCCAGGGAAAAGCCAGAGAAAGAGAGAGAGAGAGAAAGGATGAGCTAATGAAAGAAGACGTGAGGTTGCAGAGGGAGGCAGGGAGAGGATGGACAGGCTCTTTTCTCTACTGGAAAGAATCATTGATAAATGATAAATAAATGTCAATGAAATCACAAAAAGTATTTTGTTCAATACATTGTTTATTTTATTTACAAAACCCTATAGATGAGCTATTTAACATATTAACAGCTTTAATTATTAACTGATTAATTTAGAAAAACTATTAATTAAGAATAATAACTATGAATAAATATTTGAACGTATGATTAAGAACAGTATGTATATATGCACATATCAGTGGTGGGCCGTCAGGGCCAACTAAGCCCTCTCTGCTAGCCTAAACAGAATCATAAAGTTACAGCTATTTCATAATTTCAGCATTTTTCACAAATACACTACATGTATTATATATTTTTTCCCATTAGCTTATTTTCTCATTGCCCAGCTCCTGTCTTCCTCTTTTGCTCTGCTTCCAGCCTGAAGCGCAGCTTCCAGCACAGCTTGTTTTAAGTAGAGCTTTTATCCAATCAGATTTCACCTCGATGCTGTCTCTAGGTAAGAAGAGGCCCGAGGCCCGCTAGAGAGCCTTTGCAGTTTAAGTAAATGGGGACGTTATTGTTGATTGTGTTGGAGAAAAATAACTTTTAGAATTATCTGTTGTTATTGTATAACATACAAGGCTCCATGAAGTCTGTGGCTCTTGTGTGAACTCTCTTCACAATTGTTATCTCAGATGTTCCTCATTTAGCAGTCACTGTGACCTACTATAAGGGGCGATTGTATATCTTACTAAACGTCAAGATGACGTTTGCTTGTGCGGAAGGGGGGGAAGAATGTAGCTTTATGCAAATGATTCTGTGTCAGTGCACTTGTGTGTTATCCGAAGTATTGAGATCAGAGACTCAGGCTACATCCACACTACTCTGTTTCCATTTGGAAACACACATGTTTTGCTACGTTTACACTGAGTGTCCACACTACGCCGGAGTTTTCGAGCACCAAAAACGGAGGAGTTTAGAAACGATCCCGAAGCCGGATAACTTTGAAAACTCCGGGTAGCGTATTCGTCTGGACGAACAGAAACGGATAAATTTGGAAACGATAACGCCCACACCCGCATTCGTTACTTGATTGGTTCTTAGCAGCCATGACATGTCCTTCCCTGATTCGTCACGCATATATTACGTGACCCTTACCCGGAAGAAAACAAACAGCCAGGGCTACCAGTGATTCATTTCAACATGGATAACGAATCGGTGCTTGCTGTGTTGTCTAGACTAGCAGCTGTTGTGCAGTTAAATTCTGCATTTTTTAATGCTACTGCTGCCTACACATGGAGGAGGCATGCTATTATTCAAGCGCTGAGTGACAATTCCTGTGTCCAGAGGCGCCTGGTGGAATCATTTCATCAATGAAGTTATGATTCCCGAAGAATGGCGAGAAAACTTTCGAATGTCCAGATCGGCATTGATCAACCTCAGCGAAATGTTATGTCCTCATGTGGAGGGAGCAACAACCACGATGAGGGTGCCCGTGGATGTACTTATAAAGGTAGCGTGCACCTGAGTGACGGGGGCAGACTCCGGGAAACCGCTAATGCGTTTGGACTATCTCGACAAGTTGTCTCAGTCATCATCCGACAAGTCTGCAAGGCCATCGCCGTCTTCCTGGGTCCCAAGTACATCCGAAAACCGAGTACAGAGCCCGAAGTGAGGGACCTCGTGGTCAACTTTTACCAAACACACGGTATGCCACAATGCTTGGGGGCCGTTGACTGTACACACATCGAAGTTAAACGACCACGTGCTGAATCTACAGACTACATCAACAGAAAGGAGAAACATTCTTTGAATGTACAGGCCGTGTGTGACTACAAATACTGTTTCATGGACGTTGTTGTGAAATGGCCGGGAAGTGTGCATGACGCCCGTATATTTGCCAACTCAAAATTTAGTTGTGACCTAAAAGATGGAACAATTCCCCCATGCCCTAAAGAACTGATAGAGGGCGAAGATGCTGTCCCTGTTTTTCTGCTAGGTGATCCAGCTTATCTCCTGATGCCGTATCTCATGAAGGAATACCCCAATGGCGGAGTTACACCACAGGAGCAGTATAATGGGCTATCACTGTGCAAGGTTAAGGAGGGCAATGGACATAAACATGGAGGACCTTCCCTTTGTCATCTATGCTTGTTTTGTGCTACACAACTACTGTGAGATTCACAAAGAAACTGTTGGAGAACAATGCATAAATGCTGCTCTGCAGTACGACAGAGACTTCCAGCCACCTAGCAGTGCCACGAGAGCAGACAACAACGAAACCTAGGGGAAGCGCGTTAGACATGTGTTAACCACATTTCTTGACCCATAACATAGTAGAACTTGTATTTCCTTGTAAATGCTTTCATTTTTTTTGTTGCCTAAGTTCATCTCTGTCTTGAGTCTGATGTACAAAAGAAGGGCCTGCAGAGTACAATGATACAGCACAAACCCTGAATATGTGATAACTGCAACTTACTGCAGTAAACCTCATTTTACAACATGAAGAAAGTGCATTCAGTTTTATTTTATTGTTTACTTTATCTAATCTTACACCATCTGCA
This sequence comes from Cebidichthys violaceus, assembly GCF_023349555.1. Taxonomy (NCBI): domain Eukaryota; kingdom Metazoa; phylum Chordata; class Actinopteri; order Perciformes; family Stichaeidae; genus Cebidichthys; species Cebidichthys violaceus. Next base: position 5,776,105 of record NW_027176372.1, read on the forward strand.
TTTTTGTAGGTTGTAGATGTTTGATATTTAACTGTTCATTTTTTAAAAGTCTTTTTGTGCGATAACTGTAGCATTGGAGTATCATAGTTGGTGGTTGAGTTTAAATGATCAAATAAAAAATACTAAATTCATCTCTGCTTCAGTAAATATGTTGGAAAGAGTCAGATGTCAGGTTTGGTATCAAAGGACCTTTTATTACAATACAATAGAAAATAAACACTCTAGAAAACTTAACAGTATCATAATAAACTTAACTAAAAATAACAAATATAAAGTGTCAAAAACAAGTCTGTGCAAACATTGCATTGTGCAAATATTGCGTAAAAAAAAAAAAGCCTGAAAGTGCTCACAGGTGAGTGTAGTCTCTCGGCTTTGCCGGTGTGCTATTGTGCTGGAAATGCACAGGTGTGAGGTAGGGTGGATTTGTGGGTGATGGTCCATACGAGTGGTTGTGCATAGAGTGTGGCGTCATAGGCCGGTTCCCTGACCCCACGATGTGTTGCATCAGCACCTTGATGTTGGTGTTGAGGCGGTCCATTGTGGATGACCACCGGCCCATTGTCTCTACAAACTCAGCGTCTGTGGCTTGAAGACGCTGAAAGAGCCGCCTCTTGATGTCTAAATCCTCCTGTGCCACTGAGTCCATGGAGAGTTTCCTCTTCAGCCTTTCCGTCCTGTGGCCACCTAATCTCTGGCGGCGACTTGCCACCGTCTCTGTCTCTGCAGAGGTTGCATCCTCTGTCCCTCTGTCCCCACCCGACACGGAAGGTGACTCACGGTCCGAGGTGCTGCCGTTGGCTCCCAGGGCCTCTACTGCCATGTCATCAGTCTCTATCCCTCCCCTTATGGCACTGGTAGTTGGAGAGCCTCCCCAAATCTCCTGGCAGAGCTCAAAATAGAGCAACACTACCCATCCATGACCACTTTTCTTCCCTGAGTCCACCGCTTGTCTATAGCGGACTCGTACGGCCTTGATTTTAGTCATCAATTGAACTGTGAACACAAAACAGAAAGACATGTTTTTATATCTTGTGTAAGGCATCAAATGTAAAGTATCAAGTATCACAAAATAATTATACACAAACAAAATAATGAAATAAGAGTACCTCGATAATGTAATTAAGTACAGTACTTGATTAAATGTAGTTTACTCTACTTTGGCTACTTAACACCAAAGATATACTCAAATGAAACATTGCTAAGTTGTGGGTGGTTATCTGGATCATACCAGTTTCATCTTCGCCCTACACACCCCACTATTCCCCCCCTCCAGGAACAAAGGTTGTTTGTGCAAAATTAACGATATACATTAAGAAGGTAAAAGACAAGAAACAGAACCAAAAAAACAGTCATGCTTTTTTTTTTTAAATGGGCTCATGCTTTATTACTTTAAAACTTCAAGCCAAAACTTTGTAGCTGGGGCTCCATACCTTTGGTAAGTTCTTCCTTTTGATGTGGGAACTTTTTCCCCATTGTCATGGCGTCCACCGGTGTGGGATAATTCCCACGGAAACGTTCCAGTATTTTACCGTACTTATTGTGGATGGACTCTCAGTCTGTATTTTGAGCGGCGTTGAGTACCTTGTACTCCTGGGTGACTTTCAGGAGCAGTACGACCTCGTCGTCGGTCCATGCAAAAAAATCTCTGGTCCCTCTTTTCGCCATTGTTGTTCTTGCAAGAATTTTCGGCAACTAAACCAACTGCAGTGTGTAGATCATCTTCTTCCTGTTGACATCGTCACACGCATGCCCAGTGAACGTTGATGGTCACGTGATATGTGTTATCTATGGGTGCCATGTGGACGGAGATATTTTCGGAAACGATGGCTGAAACGCTGTGTGGGCGGAGATCGTTTTCGTTTGAAAACTCTGTTTCCTAATGAAAATGGAGTAATGTGGATGTAGTATCAGAGACAGACCTCCGAGTAGCCTTGATGCATGACTTGTGTTTCAACTCTGTCTCCTTCTTGCAAGAATAAATGTCCTGTGATAATGACTTTTACATCGGCCTCGAGTGAATTTCTTTAACAATTGTCCTAGTCTTCAACCAATCAGATCTTTAGTTTGACATGTTGGGCGTATTCTTTGACATGCCAGGCGAGGTAACCTGCTAAGTACGTCTGCATTAACGTGCGCCGTGATTGGTCAGTGGGCCAGTGTGACTTTAGTCAAACAGAAAGCTAGCTAGCAGATCTTAGTATTTAGTAAGAGTTCAGGTTGAAACATACACTCTAAATTATTTCACCGTAATTTAACGGTAACTTAATAGCAGCAGGGACGGCAGTAATGTACTTTTACGGTATCTTACCGTAAACTGGATTACATTACATAGTAGGATAACTGGATTTTACCATGATTTCACGGTATATGTCAGAATGTTACAGTTTATTTACAAAGGGTAATACAACCCAATACTTTTGGATTTAATTCCTAACAAATAAAAGAATCACAATAGACATTCAATACATAATTGTTGCAGTTTATTACATGTTCTCAAATAATATAGAGACATTTGTAATACATCACAGAACTTACAATGTACTGCATATTTAGAAGAAAACTAATACACTAATAAAATCGTTAATGAACAGCTTAACTGAACTCATTAGCATCAACAGTGTAACATGAATTAAAACTTTGCCTTGCGGCTCAGCTCTCTTTTCATCACAATGGTGCGGTAGAGCAACTGCAATACCGCCCCAGCTGCTCCGATTCTCCGGCCAATCTCACATTCCATTGTTCCCTCACTCGCGAACAAGACCCCTGGGTACTTGAACTCCTTCACTTGGGGTAAGGACTCATTCCCTACCCGGAGTGGGCAATCCACCGGTTTCCTGCTGAGAACCATGGCCTCAGATTTAGAGGTGCTGATCCTCATCCCAACCGCTTCACACTCGGCTGCGAACCGATCCAGTGAGTGCTGGAGGTCACAGCCCGATGAAGACATCAGCAGCAGCGATGCAATCCTCAGCCCACCAAACTGTAAACACTCCTCCCCACGACTACACCTCGATATCCTGTCCATGAATACCACAAACAGGATTGGTGACAAAGCGCAGCCCTGGCGGAGGCTAACCCTCACTGTAAACGAGTCTGACTTACTGCCGAGAACTCGGACACAGCTCTCGCTTTGAGCGTACAGGGATTGGATGCCCCCCAGAAGTGGCCCCCTCACCCCATACTCCCGCTGCACCTCCCACTGTATCTCCCGGGGGACCCAGTCATATGCCTTCTTCAGATCCACAAAACACATGTAGACCAGATGGGCGCATTCCCAAGACCCCTCCAGGATCCTTGCGAGAGTGAAGAGCTGGTCCATTGTTCAACGGCCAGGACAGAATCCGCATTGTTCCTCTTCAATCCGAGGTTCGACTATCGGCCGAACCCTCCTTTCCAGCACCTTGGAGTAGACTTTACCAGAGAGGCTGAGTAGTGTGATACCGCGGTAATTGGCACACACCCTCTGGTCCCTCTTTTTAAACAGGGGAACCACCACCCCGGTCTGCCACTCCCTAGGCACCGTCCCAGACCTCCACACAATGTTGAAGAAACGTGTCACCCAAGACAGCCCCCCACACCTAGTGCCTTCAGCATTTCTGGACGGATCTCATCAATCCCTGGGGCTTTGCCACTGTGGAGTTGTTTGACTACCTCAGTGACTTCCACCAGGGAAATTGATGATGCTCCCCCATCAGCCTCCAGCTCTGCCTTTACCATAGAGGGCGTATTAGTTGGATTCAGGAGTTCCTCAAAGTGCTCCTTCCACCGCCCGATTACCCCCTCAGTTGAAGTCAACAGAGTCCCATCCTTACTGTAAACAGCTTGGATGTTTCCCTGTTTCCCCCTCCTGAGGTTCCAGATGGTTTTCCAGAAACACCTTGGTGCCGACCGAAAGTCCTTCTCCATGGCTACTCCAAACTCCTCCCACACCCTCTGCTTTGCCTCCTTCACGGCAGCGGCTGTAGCCCTTCGGGTCTGTTGGTACCTTGCAACTGCCTCAGGAGTCCTCCGGGATAACATATCCCGGAAGGCCTCTTTCTTCAGTCGGACGGCTTCCCTGACCACCGGTGTCCACCACGGTGTTTGAGGGTTACCGCCCATTTTTAGCGTTTTGCTTGGTGTAGATTCTTTTATTTTTTTACCTAGCTTTGTTTTTATTAACACTATGGCTGAAGGAGGAGGAAAAATGGATTTGTGAGTTACTGACTTTGTTAACATAGAAAGGAGGATGGACTTTAAGTGAAGGCAGCTTTGGTAAGTGAACTGCTCTTGTTTTTTTTTTACATCTGCTGTAGCGTTACTACTGTGTTAATTTGTCTATCGTGTTGTTTTTATGAATAATATGAATGGCTCGTGCTCTAGCGCTGCAGTGTTGCTGGGTTGATTTGTCATGCTTTGTTGTCATGTACACACGTGCCAGGGCCTCCCTGCTCAGCCGAAAGTCAGGCTTTGTGTCCTGGTCATTAAAATATCTGTCCAGACAGGGCCTAGGCTAGTTTAGGGAAAGGAGGAAAAGAAAAACTGCAATATTAAATGTGGGGAGCTTAAGTAGAAAAGGCTTATATTTACCTATTCTATATCTGTCCGTCTGTCCAACCTGTTTTACCTATAAATGACAGTAAGATTATTTTTAGATTACAGTAAAGTTAGAGCCATTTTAAATATGAAATTATAGATGTAATGGTTGTAATGACATTAGCCATCAGCTAGCAAACTACATGAGCTAGCTGAAGTCAACATTACTTTTAGCTAAAAAATACATGGCTAACCGATTTTATTTAAATTTAAATTTGAAATGACCTGAAGCATGTCTTCCAAAAGGATTTTAAACAACAAGAACAACACAACTATCTCTGGCTCCATTTTTCCAAGTCTTACCCCCAAGTTTACATCTCCACACATACGCACACACACACACTCACACACACACTCCTCGCCATGGGATTGTTTGTTGCTTTTAGGTAGTTAAGGAAATAAACTCTGTTATATTTTAAGGAGCAGGTTCTGTGATTATTTTGTGCATGTATGTGTTGTAATAATAGCTGAATGTGATAGCCTGAATTCAACCCTTCGCTCTGAATGTGGAATAGTACTTTGACTTTTGACATTGTGAGTGAACACCAATTTTGAGACTTAATCCACAGTTTGGTTATTGGTCTCTGATCCCAGGGTGGTGCTCCATTATTATTGTTATTATATGTTAATAATCCTATTCATATTTATAATTTTATTAATATTACATTACATTACAGTCATTTAGCAGACGCTTTTCTCCAAAGCGACTTACAATTCAGTATCTATCTACACACTGTAGACGCATCTACAGGAGCAATTTTGGGGTTAAGTGTCTTGCTCAAGGACACATTGACACCGCCGACCCTCTGATTGAAAGGCGGCCCTGCTCTCCACTTAGCTTTCAGGTGCCATCAGGATTCCCCAATGTCCTATCTTCCAGCCCAGAATCATGGCAGGTCGTGAAATAGGCACATATTGCAATCTATTGGTTTTGTGTACAGTGACACAAATTGTCTGTGTTTTTGTGTCGGTCAGCCAAAAGTAATGCCAATGGAAAGTCAATTTGGATCGTTATTTGTGGTGGACACACAAATTAAATGCATCAATGTGAATAAGCAACAGTTTGAGCAAGGAACCTACTTTATAATATCCAAAAAAGATTTTTGGTGGGTGGGAGGGGAGATGCATGGGTCCAACAAACAGAACTTTCAACCGGAAGACTGGTGTTCGACACCGCGTTATGATTTTTGTTGCCTAAACCTAACTTTCCATAGTTATTTTAAGGCCAACGGGATGTTTTTCCTTAACTTAACTATCTGGTTTTGTTGGCTTTTTTTTACGTAATATTGTCCCAAAAAAAATTATTAAAAAAGTATAATTTATTTTTAGAATTGTAAAAACTAAAATGTATTCTAACAATATTCCATACAATAAACTTATTTTTTGGTTAATGACCTATCTCAATGCTGTGACGACACTGGAACTCCCCCAGCTGGATTACTTCATCATTGAGAAGGGGAATCCTCAGATTCCACATCATTTACGTGATTTACAGCAAGCGCAGCAGAGAGGTAGCTGTGGTTGCCCCATTACACTCATAGAAAGACCTTTAGTAAGATAAGCTGCATTCCTTCACGCTCATTTCAACTTCAGTAGTTTCAGATAACATTAAAGAAAAAAATGTGTCGCTAGTGCAATACTCCCTGTAATTTCAGTTTGTCTATCAAACCCCACAAAATATAAAATACAAAATTATAAGTTTACACAAAGAAGACTAAAACACCTAAGAAGTTTACAATTCCAATCACTCTTTGTAAGAAAGAGACATTTTCATAAAGAGAAAGAATTGATTGAACTGTGGATTTTTGGAGGAACACCATTCATTTTCCCTTTCATACACAGTCTGGGGGAAAAGTGTGAGCTGTTGTGTTCAGAACTACAGTATTTGTCACGGCAGAGAGATAAGACAAGCCAGTTGCTTCTCTCAATATGATGGCTATCTCAGTCATCATATTGTTGCTGGCCACATAGATTCCTTTTAACCTTTAGATTAGTCAGCCTTTCAGAGTTGAGAAATAAAGACATTTTTGAATTTTCAGATTGACTGTTTTTAAAGCTGAGTTTCAAATTGATTACAGGTCAAAAAATAGCCACTTAGTTATCATGCAACCAAGGAGGCTATAAACATGTACAAATCATCAGTCTTAACACTTCAATTTCTTTAAAAAATTAAATTTAAAAGAAGTCTACATTGTAAAGGACCACTTGAACTGTTCACTGGTACTACATTACAAACGTTGTATTAAGGAAGCTAAACTTGAAAATGAATATACTTTCAATTTGTCTGTTCTGCCAGACAATATTAAAAACCTGAATCCAAATGGGGTACCTGCAGACCCAAAAGGTAAACTTTTTGTTATATATATTTGCTTAAAGCAAATATATATAACAAAAAGTTTACCTTTTGGGTATATATTTTTGTGACCTTGTCAATCAATGTTGGCATAACATTGTTTTCTGTTTCTGTTTTTATTAGCACTTTTTAAATAGTCTTTTTAAATACACATCTATTGGGACCCCAATCAAAAGCACCCAAATTTGGCATCTGCCGATTTAATAGAGAGTAACCTAGTTATTGAGTTCATGATTTAAAGTATCACACACCTTCAGGGGGCTAGGAGCAGCAGGTACAGAGTTCCTAAAGTATCCTAAAATAATAAAATCTGTTTTTCTTTTCTTCAGATGACATATATTGTCATTATGTTTTTAATTCATAATTTCTTTGAAAACTGTCTTCCCATGGTGCACTTTTTGAAGGTCTCGTCTTGGAATCAACTACATTTTTACTCTGTCTTGTCTCATACTCAGACAAAAAGGACTCAGGATTTTAATTCAAGAGTGGTCAAGACCACAATTACGTAGATATCACTAAACTGCCTGTGCGTTTGCTGATTTATTTGTTAACATAATTATTGTGAGTTAATATAAAACGTCCTGCTTTAACACAATAACTTCTCTCATTCCTCATTTTACATTTTTCATCACAGTTGTCACCCATCCTCGCTCCCAACACGCACTAAACTTTTCAGCTCCTGAGTGTTTGTATTTGTTTGACCATATCGCTCCATTTATTTGGCCAACAAGTTTTTCGCAAAGGAAAATAAATTAGAACTTCTCTGCTGAGCCATGTAACATTAGACTTAACGAACTGACAAAGTTAACAGAGTCAGATAATGCACAGCTGTTTTAACAGCTTTTGATCTATTAATCAGGGAAAATACCAGCGCTGACGTGCATTTGCATTGATTTTAATGAATAGTTTATATACTTAGCCTGATACAGATCTATAGATCGCTTCCTGAACAGACGTTACGATCAGCAAAACATATTTGCTATCATAAAATCCTATGGCTAGTTTGCATGCTACCACCCCACAAACGAATTGTGCCCTGGAACTCAAACAGAGTTTGGTTGTTGGTCAGCACCAGGGTTCCATGGATAGCTTCCCCAAGAGCCTAAATTAACCGGACATCTGTCAACTGTTGACTAATAATATCTGCAGACCTGCCACAAACAGACAGAGAGCTTTGGGGGTTAAAGTCAAGGACCCTCAAAAGACCAGCTGAGGCTGAGAGAACAATTGCAAGCTGCTGAAACCTTCTGTAGCAGAACACGTCAAACCCCACATTGACAAGGTTTGGAAAAGGGACATGTGCTCATCTTCAACTGGTCTCAGCCCTCATTAGCTATACACAGACTTCGGTCAATTTTATCTGCAGTAAAGTTCATCTGACTTTCTCAGAAAGACTTTCCATGCTTCACGTGGAAGTCTATGAACTGGATCAGTCGCTTGCTCAAGAGTACTTCAGTACAAGTTGGTGAGTAGGTACTTTTTACTTTCCCCATCCACATTTTCCAAGAAGTCCATGGATAAACTGATATACCTAATGGGTTTGGCTCTATTTATAGCTCGAGAGAGCAGATGAGGTGAACCCCCTTCTCTCCAACCCCTTCATGGATTGAAGGCAAGCAAAGAGAAGTCTGTCACGGACAACTCGGCTGGGATGGTCATTCAAACCAGATGAACATATTCAATCAGACAGTGTGGATGGGAGCATCTTCGCTGGCCTGGGGCCTCAGGACTCTGAAATAATTTACAGAAATCTTCCGACATTAACAAGAGGCTCATTTTTAATTCACAAAATCGTTGGTAACTGCGATCTTCAAGAGGGATATGTATATTTTTTTGCTTTTCTCAATCATCAAAGTGCAAGGCTTATGAGGGATCTTCACCAGGATTACCGAAGCTTGTGAATCTTTCGGCACGACCAACCTGAAAAAGGGAAGTGAAAGGAGACTCTGCCTTTGAACTGCAAATCAAGCAAGGAATCAACATTAATATTCTTGCTTCATAGCTTGATTTTTTTGTTATAGACTACACATTTGACAGACAAAAGACATGTGAGAGAATTGTGAGAAGTAGCTTAACTCAGGATTAGTCATTCAGTCAATTGAAGACTCCCAAGAAGACCCTGATTATGGGTCTTTGCACAAGCAAGTCCACCGTCACCCTGGATCCCAGCGCTCCCACCCTAAGTGCAGACCGAGCCAGCCGTGTAGCGGGGGAGGGAGTCAGCCCCGAAGGGACCCCCATTTTGGAGGATGGCATCCTGATGGTTCAGCCTGTCAAAAGAAAAGCTGACGGAGGAGCAGGTGGGACAAAGAGTGGCGGGGCAGTCAACCAAACAGCCAAGGGCTACCTTGAGCTGGGGGGAAAGGTAGGTGGAGAGGGGGAGGCACAGTTGTCCCAGGCTGAGGAGGAAGATGAAGATGAGGAGGGTGATGAAGTGGAAGAGCTGATCAACCTCTCAGACAGCGAGGGGAGTCTGAGGAGTGAGTTCCTGGAGTAAAGGGGAAGAAGATGGGCGGGAGAGGAGAGAAAGGAAGGGAAACAATGAAAGAGGATGTGTTGATTTTATGTTGATCTTGTAATTGCTGAATGATTTTTAAATAAATGTAATTTTCACTCTTTGGAACCTAGGGTGGCTTACTTATTTAATATTATAATGTGTTATACACTCACTGCTTAACAACATTTCTGTCTGTAAAATAATGTTTATAATACAGTATTTCTTAAACTGTAATCTTCGTAAAATATTTTATTGCAACTAAAACCTACATCATGTCTGGAGTCAAACAAGATTATTGATATCAGATTCATATCTGTGAGTCCAGAGCTGTAACAGTACTGAAGTACTCTTCGCACATTATATCTTGCTTTAAATGTAAGAAGTATAAATGTAGAAAGAAAGTTGAGACAATACACTTTTAGAAGTAATCTCTACCTTATTAATCTCCAGCTAAGTCGTCTACGTTTTTAGGTTGTAGAATTATAAGCCATGTTGTTGGAAAATGTAATTAGTTACTAATCATTTACATTATTTTTGCAATCACTCAGCAGAAGTTAGAAGTTACAAACTTGTTACATTACTTACTAATCCTCAGCATAGCTTCTTCAAGCATGCATTCCAACAACTCCAAAGCCTCAATTTTGATATACTACTACAAGGTTTGGCCTAATATTTTGGAGGAAACCATGGCTTAGCCATAGTGACTTCCAAACCTGGTTGCTTCCTGAATGTAGGCTAACTCGTGGCTAGCTACGTACATGGGCATGATTAAAAACTAATTCAAAAACTAATTTCCTCTTTGATTAACTCTCCACTACAACCCAAATAAAAAAAATCAACAGGGCTATAAGGTAAACAATATTAATAACCCTGTTACACTTAAAAGATCAGACTCTTTGATTAGGCTCTTTGGCGAACATGCCAAGGCATGCTGTGGCTGTATGATGATGAGTTTATTTTTAAAAGACAAAAACTGAGGTAGCAACACAAAACTATTCCTTTACTTCCCTTAAAGGGTATTTGTTCCATTGCTTAGATGCCTGTGCCTAGCTATCCATCACAGCATGTAAATAAGACCAGGGGGTATAGTCCTCTTCGTTTGACCAGTGTGTCCCCTAAAAGCACAAAGACTAAACTGTATCCACTCTTCCTGGTTGGATTGGAAAACGGGACAACTGCCTAAAATGTGTAAGTGTCATCTGTACATCTGTAAATTAGAGGCATTGGAATTTAAGTATCACCAACTCAATCCTATTTGAACTTTGTTATAAGTAGCTAATAGAAAATATTATATATTGAATGCAAGTTTGCCCATCAGTATCCTTTGATCTTGCATTACATCTCAGTAATGCTTTTTTCTTTTATGTTTGGACAATAATGTCATGCTAGTGTGCATACCCAAATGTCAGGGCAGAGATCACATTTTGCCTTATTACTCACTCACATTCTCTTGTATTTATTTAGTTATAAGATTTACATGTTTGGTTAACCTCACTGAGCTGATAAATGTATGTCAGTTACTGATAGGCCTCATTGAAAAAGTGATACAATTCTTCATTATGATGAATCATTATGATGACCCCCTTACCTTTTTTTAGCAGCACCAACAGGTCAAATATTACTGTAATCAACATTTTAGTCAACAATAAGATATCTTAAAAAATAATCTCCTCTTCTGTCCTCTGTCACCAACATCAGGACAAAGTTTCCACTTGCATGCAAGAAATGTCTTTGTCAGATTCTGCCATAACATTTATTGAGCATTTCTGACCTTTTTTAAGACGACACATCCCTCAGGACATACTTTACATTTTCAGCTCCACTACTGTAATGCAAGGATCTGAAACCAAAATCATCACCATTTTTGTTCTCTCAATTTACATAAATCGGAAATTCATTATGATTCCAAGTAAGTACCGAGCCAAAATCAAAAATATTCACATTAATACTTTTTATCAAAAGTGACATTCACTATCATGCAGGAGAAAGCCATGTGTCATGATTTATGAGGTGACTGCATCAAAAATAGACTTACATGCATTTTAACACAAGACAGCGTTTACTAAATAACAAATGCTTAGTACGTAAATCATGAGGTATTTGTAGTTCCATGCCATTGTTCCGACGGCCCATTATTCCAAAACCCCAATAGGAAAACGTTCCTTTGGACCGAAAGCTCATTTGTCTGACAGCCCGTTATTCTGAAAACAAATGCCCATTGCTCCAAAAATACACACTCCCTGAACAGAAGCAAATGACTTACTATTGCATTACTATTGTTCTTTTCTTCCATGGCGAAGGCATGACTGTGCCTCTAATTGGCTTACCCTGATATTCTTACCCTAAAACTAACTACTGTAATATTCCTCCTAATGCCTTAAGCTAACCAACCCAGCCGAAGAGGGCATCAGTACGAGCCAGTCAGAGGCATAGTATGGTGAGTCATGACTTTGGAACAATGGCCGTTTGTGTTCACGATAACTGGCTGTCGGAAAAATGGGCTTTGGGTCCAATGGTACATTTTTTAGGCTATTGGGTATTCAGAAATGGGCTGTCGGAAGACTGGGCAGTTGACGTAATGGTTGGAGGCAAAAGAGTGCATTCACTAAGAAAAGTGTGTCCAGAGCATGGTCTCGTGTGAGATGGATTCAGTGGTATCGGGTTCTGGGATTGCATTTTGGCCAATGGGTTCCACCCTATTTGCTCTCCACACTAACTATTTACCTGCATTCAACCAAAGCCTTTATAGATATTACTGCGTAATTGTTTACGTTTTAAGTGTCGCAAATTTGCATCACTGCGACTGTGAATAGTTTTGATGCAAAGTGTTTTGCATTTCAGTGTTGTTTATTCAACCATGGGTGTGTAAATTACTTTGAAGTTCAACGAATCCTCATACAATGCTTCCTGTGAAAATTCCTTGATTAGGTTTAGGATCACGGTTTGGGTTGAAATAAGTACATAACTTACCCAACAAATGTAAGCTAAAATAAGTCAACGTTGACCTTTAGTCTCCTGAGTGAAAGTCCTCTGTTTGACCCATATGTAAAAGGACTGTACTTTTTCTAGTCTGCCGACCACTCAAAGCGCTTTAACGCTACATGTCATTAACCCATTCACACCCATTCATACACTGATGGGAGCATGGCAGCAATTTGGGATTAAGTGTTTTACAAGGACACATTGAAATGGACTAGCGGAGTCGGGGATCAAACTGCTGATTCTCTGATTGAAGAACGACCTTAATCTACCACTGAGCCACCGTCCACGGCAATCTCCTCCCTGTGCAAACTTTGTCGTTCTTTATACCACGTCACCTGACTTCCTTAGAGGCGGCCCTGCAGGTCCTGGCTCACGCTTACGTCAGTTATATACAAATTAAAGTGCATTACTTTTTGTAGGTATGAAACAGAAAGTATGAAAGTGAATGAGAACAGCCTGTTCGGTTAGTTAAAAACCTAGATATTGAATTGTAAGTTACTTTGGATAAAGTCTGCTAAATGACTGTAATGTAATACATCACGCAGTCTTTATTGTCTGTATTTGCTTTTCATGCTCACTTTGTTTTACAAAGGGTACTCAGGTAAAACTCAGGTAATATTTAAATAATCTGAAAATCCAAATAATCAGAGACAACAACACAAACTGCTTTTTTTGCTTCATACACAATCTCATAAGGACAGTGTAGATCTGGAATGTTATTTTCTTTCTCTATTTTCTTTGTTATGTTCTTGTCTGTACCTAGCTCCCACTACGTATGTGGATCACGTCTCAGATGTGGCAGGGTGGTTTTATTACTTTAACACTGGAGTTATTCATCTGTTGCATCACTCTCATTTTCTGAGCCACCCACTGACTGCAGTGATCAATACTGGGTCTAGTGACCTAATACCAGTATGTGGGGAAAGCTTCGTTTACTGCCTGATGTGGAAATTAGTAAGATTTGCGGTTTTGGTCAACAATATTATCAGCTTGAGAAATAAAGTGACCTTCTTGAGTTTTAGTCCTGTTATATCTTTCACAAAGCAACACTGGCTGGCACAACTTGAGTAGAAAATCGTTTTTTTGGACTTCCATTTTTTTTTTATATCAACGAACAAATTTTACAGTGGAAAGTAGTACATGTATTAATTTCATGTGTCATTATACATGTAATCTCCATAGACTTATATCTAAATATGAATGGTTCTAGACAAGATTTTGATATCGTAAGCGTTGTCTTGGCCTTATCTGCTGGCACCACAAAATCCAAGAAATGTTGTCTGTTAAAGATGCTTTGTGCATCGTTGTTCACCAGATAAACAAAACAGGAACTTACTCATCTTATCGCATCATCAACTCATGTTGTTTTGTTAAAGAATGCAATCAATAAAATTGCAACTGCGATCTGATTTTATTCTGCCCAGCACAGGTTATTTTTCCATGGTCAGAGTTGGTTACCTTGCTGAGCTCTTAATGTAACAGCTTTTTATGGCTGTACTTTCATGTCCTATTACTTCCTGTAATGCCCAAAATGCCCATGTCTTGTTTTGTAAACACATCATTGATGAATGAATGAGAACCAAGCAAATTGACAAATGACAGCTGTTGAAAAGTCAACAGTGAGGCTTATATCAATTAGATGAAATTGCTCTCATCTCACAGAAATACATGAAATGACTATGACCTCTTAACAGCACATTACGTGGCGGTGGCATGCAATGTGTTAAAATTACATGCCGGCACCACTGAAACAATGCCTATGGAACATCTTGGGGGTAGATGGATGGGTCAAATACAGGAAAAAAAGACTTGTGTGCATTGTGAAACCAAAGGCCATGTAGTTACTTTAAATGATGTAGGCTACATAAGATGTTATGTATCAAATGTAGTACTTTTAACCAAAAACTACCTTTTTAAATTACGTTCAGTGCCACCATGATGTTAATAGGTTGTGGTCATTTTCACATATTTCTAAAAGATCACGTTAATCTTGATTAAGGCTATTTGAATCCAGCATGGGATTGGTGGACACTGCCACTACAAATAAAAACTACTCTGTAGAGAGGAAAAGACACATTTTGTGTCTTTAGTCTGAGTGTCTTGCTCCTATGAAGAAGGGGTGGGGGGCCTTTAACTGGGAATATCTGGGAATGGGGGTGCATTGCCTCGTAAACAGTCAAGGGGTAGAAATGCTCAGTTCCTTGAAGTAAAGTTTTTCTAGTCTTCCGACCACTCAAAGCGCTTTAACACTACTCTGTCATTATTCACCCATTCATACATTGATGGCAGGGGCCACCATGCAAGGTGCCACCTGCCCATCAGGACTAACTAACATTCACACCAATTCATACACCGCAGGAACAGGAACTGTGGGAATTTTAGGGTTAAGTCTTAGCCTGGGATCGAACCACGGATCGCCAAAGGACAACATGCTCTACCACCGAGCCACAGTTGCCCTGTGATGACATTTGTTACCTAACATAGGGGTCTCACATGACTTTCCCAGCTCTAGAGCTTATGGCAAACACACAAATGACTCTTCTTCAGGCACACCTGAAGCTAACATGGAAACCCTGCCATGGATAAACTGGCTGGATGAAAACATAACTTGCATTTTATCCACAGCCAATAAACTGCAGAGGAGGAAATATCTGGCTTGCTTTCCTCTGTGCAGTGACGGCCAGGTCTTCAGAGAGGGGAGGAAATGCCATGACAGTCATACGCAGTCAGATCTCGCTGATATGTGGCTAGCAACATCACACACATGCTGCATCACTCTTGCCACCATGTCAGGATCCTGTTGAGTAAAGACGGCCTTATGTGTGGGAGCATCAAACCATGGACAAATAGTGTCGGGATTCCCCAATTGTTTGGAAATGTCACATCCTGATGTGTTAAAAGCTGCAAACCTGCTGCCCATCCTTTGACAAAGCCTCAGGAGAATGTTCAGGCGTGTTCAGGACAAGATTTAGAAAGCTAATACAGGTGTAGGCATAAATAATTAGCTGGACCTTTACAGTAAACTAATCTGGACCAGAAACACAAGTCAAGTCAAAAAGATTAGAATAATAATACAGGTATTTGCATTGTGAGCAAGGACTTCTGTATTCATCCTGACAACTCTATTAGCCATAACTGGGTCCTCTACCTCCTCCACAAAGATGCTGCCTCTACTGCTGCTGCCTCTTTTCATCTCTTTTCTTCCGACATCCTCTGCATGCAGTTTCATAGCCATGCATCAGTTCATGATCAATGTGAAGAACTTAGGAAATAGCGTGCAGGTAAGGTGTTATTATTCTGATCAGATATTGCATGTTTCTTATACCTCCCATACAGGCCAGGGAATAGTAAGTCATTGAATGTATTTTATGATCTTCAGCTCATTTATTAAGACTGACAAAGTAATCAGATGTTAACAATGGATGAATTAGAAAACAAGCATTCAAAAGAAAAAAAGAAATGACTGTTTTAATAAATGTAATGATTTATTTATTTCCATTTTTACTTTTAGTTTAGTTTATTTGATATTATAAAGTAGTGCAGTACAGTAGTATAGTTTCTAATAGGTTGTATTTATATACATATAGTGTATATGTTTTGGTATAGTGTGTGTGTGTGTGTGTGTGTGTGTGTGTGTGTGTGTGTGTGTGTGTGTGTGTGTGTGTGTAAAGTCAGTGATTAATCCCGACTAAAGCAATCAAAAGCAGTGGCTGGATGGTAAAAGATCCCCTTGTAATATCATTGACAAACATTGAAGACTGTTTCCAGGCATGTTACATGTACCCTCCTCACTTCATTAGGCAACTCACGTCACATAGGCAACATGGAAAACTGATAATGTTGTAGGTTATAGATAAGTGATTAAACATGCGCAAGCAGCCTATTACTTGTTGCTGCTGGGACTTCATCTTTTGACTAAACTGATGATGATGATGGTTATTTCTTTAATTGTGTTTCTTGTTTGGATTGACAGAACTGTTCTGAGAACTGCAGCTCAGTTCATATTACTGTAAGTCTACCATGATGTTCTGCATTTTTTCCCTTTGCCATCTTCTGTTGCTTCTGTAACTCTGCCACTCGCTCTTTTTTGTCTCCTCACTTTTTGCCATGCCATGAATCGAGGACCCTCTGAGTCTTCACTGACTCTTGTCACTTTGAACCATAGTCCATCTGTAATTTTGCACTTTATTGCTGGGAAGAAAGGGCATTGGACCTTTTCACTCAAAGGTCCAATGTGTCGTATTTCGGGGGATATATTAACAGAAATGAAATATAGTATTCATGACCATTTGTTCATGGCGTATAATCACCTGAAACCTTTTGTTATCTTGGAAGGAGCCCTTCATATCTACATGTAGGGGTGAGCAGAGGGGTATTTAGCTGGTTGCAATCTGCAACCTTACCACTAGATGCCATCCTACACACTGGTCCCTTAATGCACGCTCTCTAGCAAATTGCCTAGTGCCGTATCTTAAAATGTCCCAAATATTAATTCTTAATGGAAAAATAGTCAGCCCAGTAAAACACAGCTGTTGTGTTTTAGCTAAAGATAAAAAAAAATGTAATCACACTGTCATTCCATGTAATGCTTAATGACTTTGTAAGTGTTTAATGACTTTGTAAAGAAATGGAAAGAGGTGCGAACAGCGCACAGATAGTTTACAGATTAAAATTGTTATGTATGTCTACAAAGTGTGCCTTAAGAAACCACAAAAATATGAATAGAATGGAATTTATTTGTAAAAACACAAGAAAGTGTAATTTCTACACAAGGATAATGTTAGGAAGAATTAGCTAACAAGCTGAAATGTTATTTTCACGAAAAAATGCAGACATCTTTGGAATTGCACTCTGTATTATGCTTGTAATACTGCTCTATTCTGCAGTGTTCACACACAATATCAGCACCATGACATCTTTACCACTTCCTCTTCACTTTGCTATTATCTCATCTGAATCAATTTGAGTTATTCCTGCATAGCTTTGTTGGCTGGTAAATGCATTATTTTTCTAATCCTTTCTTGCATGTGTGTCAGAGCCAAATAATGCTTTTCTTTCTTCTGTCTTGGTCCATCTCCAACTCCCTACATGGGCATTTAACATCATATGTATTAATTCATTTGTAGTGTATGCATTCTTAAAATAAAATAAGTTTTAGCTTTTTACAATTTGAAAAAAAGATTACAAAAGTGTCATTGTTAATTATAGTAGGACATGATTCCAACAAATAAGACATCTCAGACAGGGGAGCTGGTTGAATGAACTAGATTTAATATTTGGTAACATTTTTACCTAATCTCTTTATATTATCTCCTCAGAATGGAACCTGCTGTTTGAACCTCAATGAGTCCGGAGTGGTAAGTAGTGTGTGTTTTTATGTGAGAAATGATTATCATTATTGATGTAATGGGAGTTGAATTTGTATAGTGTAAACCTCTTATGGTGATCACGTCTGGTTCAGATTGATCACTTTAAGAAGATTGATTTATATACCAATTTCTTTAGTTTTTCTTTATTTTTCATGTAGATTCACATTTGTATATATTTATTACATGACACTTACATTACATTGCTATTTACTGACTCGCTCCCAATTCTTTTGCTTTTCCTCACTGAGGCCCGGCTTGGGGTGAGGCTTTACCAGTTGTTGTGTCTGTCTCACTGCAGCGTAGTAGAAGCAAATTTAGACCCAAGCTTTTTGAGCCATAGAGAGGTTGATCACTGTGATTACTATACACTTATTTCCTATGTATTAAGTGGCTTGACATTTTAGAAAAAATACCAGAGAAAGTCAGAGAGTTTAATTTAGCACAAAGACTGGAAGCAGATAAAAAAACTCTCAGAAGTCCTGTCCGCACTGTTTGATTGCCAAGTTTCAAGCGAACTAGGAGTTTTAACCAGTGTGCGAAATACAGGGGGGTTATCGGGGCCTTTGAGTGACACTTGAGACCCCCTGAAAGCATCAATTGCAAACATTTCGTGGGGTCTCTAATATCATAAGACAATTATTTGTCACATGCAATTGTCACTAACATGTATTTTAAAAGCATGCCAATGCCCAGCAGTTATCATAATTCAAACTGTAAAACATTTATTCACAAATATAAACAACAAGATTTTCTGCCATATATGACACAGCCAGCCAGAGCCAGAGTTGTGCGAAGCCCCGTGTCAGATTGGGACTACGTTTGTTACATAACTGGCATTAGTTAAAGGTGCTAAATTCAATATCAAGAACATTAATATGGCAGCAAACAACTATTTGCTATATAAATATATAGTGGAGTAAAGTCTACTTGAGCAGAGAATAAAGTTGTTCTCCCTCTGTGTGTACGAAACAGTTTCTCCTTGCTTTGTTGACACAGCCAGCCGGCTTTGTGTGCTTTTAGTGCATGTTAGTGCATGTGATTGTGCCCCACTGGTTAGCTCAATGCCACCACTCTGCATTGTGCTCATGCGGTGGTTACAGCTGATAACTCCGTCCCGACTGAGGTTCCCCCTCAGGTAAACAATGTTAGCTCTGTCAGTACTTTTGCCATTGTTTGCACTGTTAGTAGTTAGCTGTGAGCTGACATGTTGAGAGCCATTGAGAGGAAATTGAAATTCTAATCCTGTATTTTGCATCTTTAAGTACATAAATTACGTAACAAAAGTAAGGGAATATAAGTCAATGTTAATATGGTTTCACGCAGGACATGAGCAACGGTCTGCTGGGTGAAAGTCCTGTGTTTGTTTGACCGATCCATCCCCCCCTCCCACCAGCCCTATGCAGACTTTCTCGCTCTTTCTACGTTAGTTGGTCTAACCATCTAATAATGCCTTGGAGGGGTAAAGGGTGCCTCGTGCATCTGTTTTAGACGCCATGGGGCACTGACCAAGCATCTGTATTTGACGAGTTGGGAGTAAGAACTAGTTGGTCCAAGAGGTGGTGCTGATTAAGATTGTGTTATATGAATAAAAGCCCAAAACAGATACTAAATGTATCTTTTAGTGAGATTGTTTGCTCAACAAACAGTCAAATTTGAATTTATTAAATTGTGAACTGGTTTCCCTAATGATAACCACAGCCATGTAAAGTACCAGACACTCATGTAAAGAAATGCTGTTTCTTTTAAATAAAGCCATACAATAACCAAGGTATCAAATAGCTCTACAATCAACTAAATAGGCGATTCATGTGTTCTGAAGTCTCTATGTCTGCCCTCTGGACAGGACTGTGCCTCTCCTGGTTATGTCATTAAACCCCTGGAGGCCCTGCACCCCAGACAGGAAGCCACCCAACAGGTGATCAAGACACTGATTTTAATGGATACAAAATGTCCGGTAAGTGATCATTATTGAGGATTGTGTCTGTGTGTAAATATAACAACACATGTGTATGAATAGGTGTGAATGTTAATTAATTAAGTCCTGATGGGCAGGTGGCACCTTGCATGGTATCCCCTGCCATCAGTGTATGAATGTGTGAATAATGAAGTGTAAAGCGCTTTGAGTGGTCGGAGGACTAGTGTTTTGGTACATTTTGTAAAAAGAAAAAAAATAACAACAACCTTCTTTTACGCAGACGTGCTGTCATATGGAAAATTATTTGCACCATGCCAGCATGACTTGAATGCACTGTAGATCAAGGTTTTAGTATTTAGGAGATAAAAATGGAACACCAAAGTATGGTTTACATTTTGTAATACCTTGTCATTTGCAAGTGCCTTCATGATTTCAAGTGTTGATTGTAAAGACATTTATTTGGTAATGGTAAGTGGACTTTCTATACAAAGGCAAGTCAATTTACCATTAACATTGACCATTTAATCTATCAAATCTCTCATTTACTCTACACCTGTCGATGTTTAAATAAAAAAAAAGATTAAAAAAAACAATGAGAGTGGTGAGACTGAACCATATTGTAAATGTTGACTAAAAACAAAACAATGAGCTGAGGACTTGCAGAGCTGGTTAACATTAATGTCACTGTGCTTCTCCCTTCAGAAAAAGAAGAACAAAATGAACTTCTGTTTGCTGCCCGTGAACCTCTCACCAAAAAGCTTCTATGAGAAACTGGAACACCTGGCACATATGTACAACTCAGGTCAATAACCTCAGTTATCTGTGGGGACCTGTGAACCTGTTTCTTCAGTAATCCTCATTCTCCTTCCTTTACATTCAGCAATGACTGCATCAATAACATATATTCTGCAGTCATCCGTGTGATCACTGTATGCTTCAAAGCATATTTGTCTGGTTTTGTTTCAGAATTTTATTTGAGCTGGTTACTGAACAGATGTACTCACTATTTACTAGGCATCATTTGGAATATTAATGGACAGTTCTGTGGATTTTCACTCACATAAGAAGCAAAGTAAAGAAAGACCCCAGTTTAAAAAAGAGTCAGTAAAACTTGTTTGACAGCTTTGACGATATTAGTTACATCCAATTGATTTGAAAATGCTTGCCATGTAAATTATTTCAGTTTTTAGTCAGTTGTTTAGATGGATCAGAATGAGTAGCCTGGTCTCCTTAAAATGATGTCCTCATCCAACAAAACTGCATTGCCAGTTACATTTCGAAGGATCCATATATTTGTTTTTGATATAAAACAATTCATTTCTAATTACAAGCAGGAGGTTGGACGGATGGGTGGAAACACGAGACAATCACCCAGTAGACCACTGTAGGTGTCCCGGATGAAACCAAAAGTCAAGGTTGACTTATTTTTATTCAAATCCTTAACTTAGATGAGGTACCAAACATACTTATTATAAAGCAAAGCCACTTAGTTAGGTTTAGGAAAAGAGCGTAGTTAAAGTTAATTTGATGACTTGAGTCACTTCTGAGTAACTAATGAGTCACATGACTAGCGAGTGACAAAAGAGTCTGTTGACTAGTAACTCATCTGACTCATGTGACTAACAACACTAACGACTCACTCCACTCCTTACAACTGATGTGACATGATATTTGTTTGTTCGAATAACTGATCACGATCGATTCATCTCATGAACATGCATCATACATTTGATAATCAGTCCTCTTAGTGTGCTATATGATTAATATTTAGATGTATGACAGCAGTACTTTTGTGGATTGCAAATATACAACCCGGGTGTTTATGATATCAATGATGCTGACCATGAAGTATGATGTATGTTTACAAATGTATTGTTTTGGACCTATTATTTATGATATTTATTATTAATTTATCATTGTGTTGGGCATACGTCAATTGATTTATCTATTCGTTATTTGTCTCCATATGGGTGTGGAAAAACAACAGTTGAATTTAAGTAATGTACACAGATCCATGTTATCAGATTCTACCACCATCCCACCCAAATGACCATGTCCCTGTACATTCTTCTTGGTTCTTATATAACTTTACTTTTCATGTTTTTGTGTATCACTTTGTCAACTCTTACTCAGTGCCCCATCAATAAAATTATAATTGTCATAAATCCAGTAAATTGGTTTGTTGGTCTAATCCCATCCTACCCTAACTAGAATTTATATGTTGAAGGAGACTATTATAGCTGATCTCAGAAGAGAATATATGTTCATTAGTATGCAGTTACTTATGATAATAATTGAATAGTAGTGATCACTCAGAGACTGAGAGACAGATCTCTGAGCAGCTACGAGACGCATAACTGTATGTGCTGTATCCTGCTCCTTCTTGCAAGAATAAATCTCCTGATTATGGATTTCACACTTGGTGTCAAGTAGAATTTTTCTAACACTAACCAATTTGTTTTATTGCCTAAACCTAACCAAACTGTGACCATTCGAAATGTTAACCTTGTGTTATTAAGTGACTGTTGAAACTGTTAATATCACTTTGCATATTTCTATTGTTCTATTGTTAGGACTTTCATTGGGATTTGTAGCAATGTTATTCCTGCCAAGCAAAACATTGTCAGCAGATGTGCATTATATGTGGGCATCAGTAGCTAAAGCCAGAAGAGCAGAGGAAGCGTCAGTGCGTGATGGGTGAGTTCAAGTGTGCACGCAATACAGAGCACTTCCAACTTCAACTGTATTTTCATATTTCAAACAGAAATTAAATGCGTTGCCCCAGAGTTAGCGTTGTGTCATTCCTGTCTGCGTAAATGATCAAACTGTGACTGCTATGGATCAATGTTGCCATCAGTGGAGGTGTTTGGGGAATCAGGTTGAAAACTGAAGGGTTGTGTACTCTTTTATAAAGATGGTACCCTGATCTAGGGCTAGGTGTCTCATTGGAGTTCTTTATTTTGTGCCTGTAGAGTGCAAAAAAAAGATTATTCCATGTGTAGTTGGTATTGAAGACTTACAACTGGGACTGCTCTATGGAGAAAGGTGGTGCATCAAAGGATAGATTTGAATTTTAAACTTAACATAATATTCACATGCCACAGTAGAGGAAAACGAACACAAAGATAGAATCCCATTGTTGCCAGTAAAAGAAAAAGGTTAGATGTCATCATTTTGATTTCAAATTGATCTCATAATTCAAATTTGTATCTCATAATTTTGACTTTTCATCTCATAATTATGATGTCTTATCTCATAATTTTTCCTTTCAACTCATAATGATGACTTTGTATCTCATAATTATGACTAACCTTGGGAATATTTTTATTATCAAAGCCAGGCTTTTTTACTGGCAGAAGGAGGGTATTGTGTACCAAAAAGTAGTTCTTTAAGCTGTTCCCGTGGAAGACATACACCTGATCTGTCCAAGTGCTGAAGCCTTCTACTGCTTCAGCTGAACTTCTTCTGAATGAGGCTGGTGATTTAGTCCCCAATCGATTACAGTGAAATTGCTTTAAAAGGGTCTTTTTGGCTCTTTCTGGGCATGTAAGAAATGTTTCTAGGACATACATGAAAAAATGTTGACATACCTGTGCTGTTTTGTGTTCAAGGCAACGTTTGTGACAATGTGACTTGTCCTATTGTTTAATGATGTAGTAATTGGCCTTTGCTGCCCTCTGTAGGCTTTCTCCAAGACAGCATCACAGAGAGAGATAGACAGAGAGAGACAGCGAGGTTGAGAGAAAGAGAGACAGAGACCGCATGCATGCAGCATGTGGAAATATTGAGGAAGTAGCAGTAATGTAACATATTAACAGAGACAAAAGGGGACACTATCAGCACTGTCAGCTATGCAGCCACCACCCAGAAAGGTAAGGTACCATAGACTAGTGTGCAAGAAGAGTTAATATTAGAGCTGTTTACTGATAACACACTTTGTGTCTCTACTACTCCACTACTTTCATGTCTCTTCCTCTGGCACACAGTCCTTTTAAAGTTTTATAATTAATACTTGTACAATAATACATAGATTGCTTTCAAGAGATACAGTAGGTGAGAGAGGTTTATGATGTATATATACTATAATCTATACATATGGCATTTTAAATATTTAGTTTTTGATAGTGGATGCATTTTCTGTGAAAGCAGCTGTCTGCAAGTATTGAAAATGTATGTTGGCACATTTTGTGAATACCAACCACAGTACATGTACTTACTCTTCAAGGTATTGGTTACATGTTCTAAATAAATGTACTGTACAAGCTAAGCGTGTATGTTATAAGGCATTTATGACCCTATGACTTTTGAGACGTTACATCTTGCACTCTAGTTGGAGTGTTACTTACATTATAGTTAATAGTACTCCTGTGAAAGCAAATATTTTCTCTGTCTGCAACCCATAACTAATTTTACAATTTATCATTGGCGACATTTGTCGTTTTACTTTAATTTATGACTTTCAGGGAGAGTAAGCAATTCAAAATTGTTTGTGTTACTGGTAAAATGGAAATGAAAAATTTACAATTCTAGCAGCACAACAGGAATTTTCAAAAACCTTTACACAAACCTTTTAAGGGATGTCTTTTGGATTGTTTTATTTGGAAAGCTTAATGGTTGATATTACCTCTCAAGAAATTAAGAATTTGACTCTCAAACCCTGTTTGAATATCCACTAAATGAACACCTAACACTGGTTGAAAGAGAAACACTTCTTTTTTTATTGAAAGAGAACTCAACATTGAAAAAGAAAAATGATGAAAGAAGAAAAATTATTTTCTTATGATGTGACTGTGACTATGTTAAAAATGCCTTTGATTTACGAACTTCAAAGATCAGCTATTACAACTGTTGTCATGGTAGACATTTTCACGTCATTGCAGATGAGATGAATGTGTTTGAATGTAATCTATTACCTCATAAGGAAAAAATATTGGCTCACTGATGGGATGGGAAATGGAACACGGGCATAACTAATATCATTAGTTACACCTGTGCTTTTTTCAAGTCAAAGGTCTGCCATGAAGTCTAAAGGCTGCTTAGACTGAAGAGCTTATCTAATGGCCGTTCAAACACCTCTCTGGTAGAATAAAGTGGTCTTGGGCTGTGTCTAAAATTCCAAACTAACATGCTATTTTTCATAATTGTGTTTATAATTCCATTTTTTGTTTGTAGGCCATGCAGAAAAACGATAAGGGCCTGTGTGCACATAGCACCTTTTTCGGACAGAAAAGCGGCCGCAGGGCGTTATGTAGTGCTACATCACAACGCAAAAGCCCTCCGAGCACTTTTTAAAATAATTTCTATGACAGCAATATCTTGACAACATTCAAGGATTCAATGATCATTTATTGTCATTATGCATGACAAAATGCAGTTGTAGCCCAATTGTAACACAACAAACACATGACTAACAAAACAAAAACAGCAGTACATTCCTGTAATGTATTTTCTTTAATATACATCACAGCATCAACAAAAACAATTCTCCGGGCAGATAATATGGCCGACATGTTCACATTCAAAATGAAACATGAGGAAAACATTGTCCATTAACTTTGACTGTTTGAGCACCAAGCATCATGATGAGTCCTCCTCCTCTGGTCCACCGGAGTCCTGCTCTCTGTCCTGTTGTCCGCCCGTCAAGTGTAGCTTGATGCTGGACCACGATGGATCCAGGTCTCTGTGAAGATGTGGGCTCAGCAGTCACCGACCTCCCGTTGATGGGTTCGCCTGAAGTCTGATTTCATCCATCTTATTTTCTTGTGACCGGGCATCAGACAGCCAGCAGTAGGCGGAGTAGTGGAGTAGCCTTTGGGCCTGGGTTATCATAGCTTCCATCTCAGCTCTGGTCCCTCTCCTCCCTGGTGGCACACGTTGGGTCCAGTGTCTTTTCTCTAGGCAGCCGTATCGATTGAAAAGAGACGCTGGCACTTAGAAAAACGTTATGTGGACACAGGCCCTAATACTGCATTTTTTCCGGGAATGTCGCCACAGACACCAAGTTCGTAATACCGCAAATTTCTATTACAGTACTTTCATCAGGCTTAATCACCATTGTGTTACCGCCTTTGGGTTTAGTGTCTTAACAGACATCTATTTAAACAAAAATGTAAACAATAGCTCATGACAGGCCTTGGTATGATGTGATTATATTACAGCAAAGGGGCATTTTTCTGCCCGACGTTTGTGCTTTTGGAGGCAGTGGTTAGTGTTGTTTTGCTGCATTCCTGCTTGCTTACATATTCGGAGCAATATTGTCAAACCCCATCTTTAATATTTTAATAATCTTTAATAACCCTTGAGCGCCCTCTTGTGGCATAAAAAAGCCTGTTTCAGTAGGTTTCATATTGCGTTAAGTACCAATTAACCTTGGCCTGGCCAATCACTGAAGGACACCAAGTGAGGTGAATCGCCTCATTTATTCATATTATTTCATCCTGAACTCTTT
Organism: Cebidichthys violaceus; assembly: GCF_023349555.1. Lineage (NCBI taxonomy): Eukaryota > Metazoa > Chordata > Actinopteri > Perciformes > Stichaeidae > Cebidichthys > Cebidichthys violaceus. Next base: position 5,802,244 of record NW_027176372.1, read on the forward strand.
TTTTTTTCTCGTATTTTAAGATTTTTGTGGACTGAGAGATCCTGTGCGTCCATGAAAATGTACATCTTTTATTTTATTCTTTTGTTAAAACTTTATTTTTTTTATTGCAAGACAAGAGACATTACATAAACAGAACAACAATAGGATGACAAGAGCAGTGAATACAGGCAAGATAACATCATGTAGTCAGTGTATTGGAAACGGAGTGAAGTCGGTGTGTGTGTGTGTGTGTGTGTGTGTGTGTGTGTGTGTGTGTGTGTGTGTGTGTGTGTGTGTGTGTGTGTGTGGTAAATTGCATAATCTGTATGATAATTATGGCATGTTATCCCTACTTTTTATTAAGTTGCAGTCAGTTCACAGATATTGATCAACTCAGTTTAATACTATTAATGTTAATAGTCACACACTAAGGCTGGTAACACGTACAGTCTCATTTACATGTATGGTATATTGTCATTTAATGTAAAAACAAAAATGAGACATTGCAGTAACTTGACCTTCATAAAGTACTGTCTTCAAAGATGGGCAAAATATCATAATTTGTAACCACTCCCGCATGACTCTTCAAACAAGAGTTACCTGGATGTGTAACCTGTGTTGTCACCTTTGTTCTAGGCTACCTGCTATGACTTTTTAGATTAAGCTATAGGCGCATAATTAACTTTCTTCATAATAGACATGCTGTGTTTTCTATTTATGAACTAATTTGATCATGTATTTTACTAACGGTAGTTGCGAAACCGTATAATGGTAAAAATATTACTGACTGGACAGTGTTGTTTGATAACCAAGCTTGACTGATGGCCAGTGGTAGAAGAAGTATTGAATTATTTTACTTTAATTAAGAGTAGTGTGGAAATACTCTGTTACAAATCCTGCATTCAAAATGTTACTACATCAGTACCTGCATCAAAATATACTTAAAGTATCAAAAGTAAAGTTCTCATTATGCAGAATGACATATTGGTGTGTGTGTGTGTGTGTGTGTGTGTGTGTGTGTGTGTGTGTGTGTGTGTGTGTGTGTGTGTGTGCGTGCGTGTGCGTGTGCAGGTAAAGGAGAGCCAGCAGGTGAAACTGGTGTTCTCAGAGCAGCTCAGCAAATTGCAGACCAAACAACATCAGGACACTGAACTGCTGGAGGAGATCAGGTACATTTACCAGACAATTGATATCTGCATGAAATCCTCCCATTGTATTCAATGAGACAGAGGGCCATATGCAAAAAGATCAACAGAGAGACGGGGAGTGAAAGCATGCCAAATGACATGTCTTTTGATGCTGTGTGTTGTGTTATTCCCTGTTTCCCAAGGACTTTCAGTAAGCAACGAGCAGCTATAGAGAAAGAGTATGGTCAGGTGAGTGCACATAAGCTATTCTAGTCCACTATTAGTCCTATAACTGGAACTTTTTTTTTTTTTACTGGAAATGCTCATGATTTATTGATTTGAGATCCCATATCAGTGCCTGAGTGCTGTTGTTGTTTGTTTCCCCTCTGACTCTGTGTGTACAGTGTGTGTATTGGTATGTTTTAACACAGATGCCATCTGTGATAGGAATTATTCTGGTGGACTGATGTATATTGGTGGACTGATGTATATTTTTTGTCGACCGCCATCTACTGTAGGTAAAATATAGATAAATAATCATACAACCCTATTTCAAAAAAATCTGAACTATCCCTTTAATGTCAGGCTGGAAAAACAACATGAATAGTAGTTCTCAGAATTTACTAGCCTTGAGACAACAATGTGGCGAAGGGTTGATCTGCAGGAGAGGTGATTGCTAGCAGCATTCTGGTTGAGCAGGACCCAGGAAAATGAGAGAGGGAGCACCGCACAAACACCAAGAACAGACACAGAGAGACAGAAAGGGGAGCACAGGAGACACATAGAAAATGGGGAACACCAGATAAAATACTGGGGCACAGCTGTAACAGTGACCGAATTTCCTCCCTTGAGCTGTGGTTCAGTGATAGAGTAGGTCATCCTTCAATCTGAAGATCGGCGGTTGGATTCCCACCTCTTCCAGCCCACGTTGATGTGTCTTTGGGCAAGACATTTAATCTCAAATTGCTCCCGAAGGCGGCTTACGGTGTATGAATGGTTATAAATGTTACTTAGTCCTGATGGGCAGGTGGCACCTTGCATGGTAGCCCCTGCGATCAGTGTATGAATGGGTGAATGATGACATGGAGTGTGAGAGCTACTTTGCGTCGGTAGGACTAAAAAGGCACTATATAAGAACAAGTCCATTTAAATCAATTGGTAAGAGATTCCATATTTTAAATGAACTCTCTTACCTGTTGTACCAAGTTCTTACCTTCTCAGGAATGCTCTGAAGAGAGCTTCATGTGTTGTTTGCACATTGGTGGAGAATGTTTCACTTATGTGTGTGTGAACATCTTATACATGTGGGCGTGTTTTACTAGTCTGGTGGGGACACAAGTCTGATTACACACTCACATTGTGGGGACTTGCCTTCCTTTTGGGGACAAAATGCATGTGCCATTAACATAATCATTATATCTTAGGGTGAAGACTTGGTTTAAGGTTAGGGTAAGGAAGGGTTTAGGTTAAGGCTGGTAGTGGTTACGGTTTTGGTTAGGATAAGTCTCCAGGAAATGAATGTAAGTGAATGTACATATCCCCAAATGTCATGAAAACACAACTGTGTGTGTGTGTGTGTGTGTGTGTGTGTGTGTGTGTGTGTGTGTGTGTGTGTGTGTGTGTGTATAGAGTGTCCACACTACTGCTTACAAATGCGTACCCAACTATAACTATAACTATACTACCCAACTTTAGCTTTGAAGCAAATATAAAAAAGATCTACTGATCAGTTGTTGTTTAATGCTTGACGCTTGAAAGTTTTTGGTATTTGGTTATATATTAAAATATTGGACATATTGAACTTGACATAATATTAAGGCAAAACAAGGCCAATGTAATCATGACAATAGCAAGTCAAAGAAGTAACAAAATATACAAATAACACGATGCACACAGCTTAGTGCAAGTTTAGAGACAAAGAGGTCAGAATTAAATAACATGAAAACCAAAAATATTTCATTACGAGACCTTGCTAGTTGTTGGATGTAATACAAAATAATGCAAGGCATTGTGGGAACTTCACATAACATAAACATGAGCTAAATGAGCACCTTTTATGAAAAAGCCCACTAGTGGCACTAGTTACATTTTGCAGTCTTTTCTTGAGGTTGTGATCCGGTGGTAAACTGTGCATTTTCAGGCTCTTCAGAGATTAGCAGTCCAGTACCAGAAAAGAGACTGGCAAAGAGGCAATACAGATGCCATCACATCTGGGTAATAAACACACACACACACACACACACACACACACACACACACACACACACACAACTGCTTTCTGTTTATTTTTTTGAGGATGACTATATTTTCCAAAACCAACCACTAGACTAGGTGTACCTGGTTGCTTTGATGTCATTTTCAGTATGGAAAGTTGTTGTGTAAATATAATATATATCTTTAAGGTGATAATGCATGATAGCGCATATGGCACTGAGTCAATATGTTTTCCTATATTGACCCCGGATTAATTACACTGTGAAATATAATTTTTCTGACAACCTTTATCTGCCAATATTCAGTAAAATATGTGATTAGGCATTTATGCTTTTCTCTTCGCCGCTGTCTAATAATGTTACATTGTAAACAATCAATCCGTGTTTAAATTAACAGTAGGAGAATGAAGGTTCCGTTCGGTTACCTTATGATGCGTTCAGGCTCTGTTAGATGAAAATGAGTATTGGAAGAAGGTAAATTATCATAAACGTTATCATGATGTGTTCACACTCGTAAAATGTAGTTTTGGTGAGAAACTTGAATAAATCCAGTTGTTTGAAGGAGATGTTTTCACATTATTATATACAATAGATATTAGAGAGGAACTATGTCCTTTTAACACTAGCTCTAAACAGCTTATAATACACCATTAAAACTATTAATGACAAGATTTGTTTTAATCCATAAAAATACAATCTTTTAATTCCTTATCATTGGAATTGTGTGTTTTTTATGGTTTACAGACTTCAGAGCGGCTGAAATGATTTTTGGGACAGTGGCAAAAAAGTCTGAAGCCTTGTAGACCAGCTGCTATAATCAAACAACAATCTGCCAGTATGGATCATCAATAATCGGCAATTAATATCAGCGGTAAAAAAAACTCAGACGAGGGATCTCTAAAAGTTATATTTACTCCGTTTTTTCTTTTGTGCTGATTCAATCTTTGATCCGATCCGTGATCTGATCCGAACCGTGAGTGTTATGATCTGCACCACTAACTTGTGTCAGCGTCACACCTCTTGGTCTGTAGACTACATCGGGGTCTGTTTAGGAGGCTGTAACCAGGCTACTTACATAGAGAACAAAGAGAAGTCATTTTAGAAAAAACTCTGATCATTATTAAATGTCTGACTTGTCTGATATTAATGAATCAGGGGCAAAGCAACATAGCAAATGCATGGTTCTTATTAGGTGTGCAAATTGAAGTATACATGCAGTATGAGAAGGAATATGTTCAAAGGTGCATTGTGGCTATTTACATTATAATATAGAAGGGATATAATAGGCATGTGTCTTCATGGCACATAATAATATTAGTATTGGTCGAGTTTTCACACATATTTACAGGCAGGTGCTTAGATGTGTACTGACACTGACTGAGCTTTTAAAAAGAACTTTGAAGTGAACTTAATCAGCGTTTGTCAGTCCATATCTGTGTGTGTTTTCAGGAGTGTGTTTGGTGTGTGGCGATCAGTGGTAGATGCTACAGCTCAGTCTGCCACATCACGACTAGCCGCTGCAGAGGAATACCGCCAGCTGATTGGACAAGCCTCCAGAAGTCATCGCAATGCGAAGGACATCCGAGCTAAGAGAGTGAGAGAGCTGCAGACAGTATACAAACACATTTTAACACACTACACAGAGCCTGACATTTCTACCAAAGGACACTGTTGGCTGAATGGATATTTTTGCTGTGCGTGCATTTGTGTGTGTACGTGTAAGGGCCTGGAGCGGCTCCAGAGGGTACAGGGTGAAGTGGTGGATGCTCTGCAGGAGCTACACAGGATCAAGAAGAGCTACCACCAACTCAGTCACAATGCCAATGTTGCCAGAGAGAAAGCTGCTGATGCGCAGACCAGGTAAACAAAAATTATGATGTAACTCATGAAAAACATCAGCCTCCCCCCTAGCGTTTTTAAGTAGGAATATTATTGGCACCACTATCGCATTTCCTCAGGGCCTACTTGCAACATGCACAGGCAGCTTCTCCCCCACTGCAACCAAGACAACCTCAAAAGGTCGAGATTCACCAAATCCGTATGTGAAGTTGACAGATCCCATTCAATTGAGAGCAAGAGAGCCGGCCGCATGATGGATACGACACAGGGAGTTGACTGACCATCCTAAATATGCACAATCATTACTCAACCTCAACTTTATGCAAATGATGTCCTTCCATCACAATGCAGCAGGCTTGCGAAACTCAGCTCAAACAGTCAAACTAGGCAGTGTGATAAAAAATGAATCAATATTCTATTACTGCATTGCTTTTTTCTCACCACAATTGTTTTCAGAAACATATTTTAGTTTACTCTTCATCTGTAAATTTAGAAAGTTTGTGACCCTTTCGCCATATTTAAATCAGTCGAGCCAGAACCAAGCCTTGCCCACCTGACAAGAGCAAAACGGAACATTTGGTGTTCCGTCGCATCTTTCTATGTGTTGGTTTGATTGTTCTATGCAAATGAATGCGTGGTGACATCACCAAAAGGCAAATGAGAAGATGACATAATCTGGCAACTTTTAGCTATTTTGGAGCTAGTGCTAGTTACTATCATTGGAAAAGAGTTGGCAACAGTACCTAGTCACAGCTTTGTGCTGTAAATCAATCATTCATTTTCCCAGGAGAGCGCAACTTATGGCAGACAGAATTGTATAGTGAAGTGAGGACTCTTGGGAACCAATCCAAAAGCAGTTGGTGTCAATATTCTGTAGCAGGTCTATAGATTTCAAGCCATTCAATCAATCATGTACAGATCAAAGAACTGAGATGAACTTGAAGTTCTGTAATTCAGGCCTGAGGCCAGGACCACACTGCCTGTGTGAGCAGCATGTGGGCATTGCGAAACCTTCTGCTTTTTATTTTGGCGCGCATGTTAACAGGTTAGATCACCCACAAGCTGTGTCTCTTCTAGAGACTCAAGGTCTCATCTATATTCTCTGCAAAAGTAGACAGTGAGAATAATCTTTTAACAGTATATTAATAACATCATACCAGCAACATTCTATGTCTCTATCTGTAGAAAAAAAATACATATTTGTTTTTAACTCAACACTACCCGTTTCTGTTGCAAAATAATGCCCTCTAACTTTCTGTGCACAGAATATCTTGATTTGTTGGCAAGGCTTTAATTCTGAAATGACGGTGTTGTGGAAAATACAATGACTGCAAAAAAACAGTTTACAGCAGCGGTGTGGCCATTGATGAGGTCTTATATCAATATGTTTTAACTGTGTCTTCCAGAGCCAGAAAGAGTGAACATGGGATTTTCCACTTTAAAACAGGACTACATAAGATGACCGCTAAGGTATGAATCTGAAATTAACTATAACATATGTAGGTCTATATAATAGAAATTAACTGTGCTGTTTGTCCCCAAATGGAAGTTTCAGTAATAACATTCAACTCAACATATTCCTAATATAAGTCCAGTCGGCTTTATTTATACAGTATAGCCAAAAATCACAAATTTGCCTTATAGGGCTTTTACATATTGTAAGGAAATATGAGGGGAACTAGTCTGACAAATATTCTTCTGCTTCCAGATATGCCCATGACTGAGCAGTCTTTTAAGTAAAGATAACTTGATTTTAAGCAATGTTTTCTTTTCAAATAGTTTTGCCTCTTTAAATACACTCAACATCATCAAGAGCACACTATTTGATTTTAATGTTGTACAAGGCCGTTCAAAAGCAGGGCCTATAGCTTCCAGGATATACTTTATGGCCCAGCTTGTTGTCAAGCTAAATACAGCTTGAGGGATAGAAAAACATCAAAACAATCCGACCAAACATTTTCAGCCTCTAACATGTTAGCAAACAGAGTTGTGCTAGTGTCCACCTGATTAATGTGAGTCCTATATGCTCTTTCCTTTTAGTTTGTAGTTTGGTTTCCTTTAGTTCCTGAGGGAAATATCTGTCTCTTTAGCTGCTAAATGCTCCACTATATTTCCCTGCTAGACTGTGTCTGTTTACTGTTTGGAGCTCAGCAGGTAGTGTACAGTGGTTTTATCAGTAGTTTTTGCTGGAAACTGCCAACAGGATCCATGAGAGCAGCTCAGACTTAACTACTTCCAGTAAACGTGTAAACTGTAATGGAGCGGTAACATTACAAAGTGACACTTGCTCGTCCATGAGAAATACTGTAGGTGAGGGTCAGAAGCTTGGTGACAGACTATTTGCAGTTGTATTGGTGAACTGCTGTAACTGCAAGCTACCATTTTGTTGAAGAAAGGTCATAGAGCGCTAAGGAGATTGCTAACTGTCAACAAAGGTGTCTGAATTGTCAAACTGTTTGCAAACCATTGTGGTTTTGTGGAGCAGTTTATACTCCAACAGAGGAGATAAACGTGAATGATGCAACACTAACAAAAAGCTCTCCGTTGTCTTGAAAAATCAGCACAGCTGAGACAGCTTGATTTTGGTCAATGGTGCAATTTCCTATTGATTAAATTTGCCTCCTCGAAAGGATCCTTCAAAATCCTGTTGTGTCCAGACCTTTAAGATAAAACAATAAACTGAAACAGGCTACATTTGGTGTCAGAATCGGATATGTAAATTATGCAGCAGCTTATTACAATACACACTGGGTATCCATTATTTTTTCCATTATCAAATAGTCTTAAAACACTGACTTTAGGTGACTCTAAGTTGTCATAAATTCAGTTAAATACAGTACTGTAAGTGGTTTACAGTGGTCTATATTCTATATATTGGTTCCTCTTTTCATGTTAAAGTTTGTGATGTTTGATACATGTTTCACTTGATCTAAAAAAATAATGTGTGAACAGCTCAGCGCCAGGTTGAGAGAGTGCGACAACCGCTTGACTGAAGTTCGTAATGAGTATCTGCTGGCGTTATCCGCAGTCAACGGCCATCATCAACACTACTACACCAACGACTTACCACATATTATGGAGGTAACACACACACACACACACACACACACACACACACACACACACACACACACACACACACACACACACACACACACACACAGGAAGCCAGTTTGAGTTGTGTATCTGATAAAACAGTTACCACATCATTTCCTGACATATTTTCTCTGTACAGTGCACAAAACACAGCTTACTTTCCCCTTATTCACTTAATCTGTACATTTCCAGCCTGGTCTCCTAAAAATGACGTTCCCATACATGAAACTGAATTTTTCGAGGGAAACTTATTCTCTACCAAATAGGTCACGCAGGAGATAGCAGTTTGTATGTGAAACCAAATCAAAGTTGGCTTATTTTAATTTAAGTCTGTAACTTAATTTAAATAACGTAACATACTTATTTTCAGCCAAACCATTATGTTTACTAAACCTAACCCAGTAGTTTTGTTTCAATCTACATTAACCAGGTGGGAGAAAATATGTCTCCATGTAAATGTAGTTGAGAATCCTGTTGTATGGTAAGATCATTTTGTAGGAGACAGGGTTGACATATCTGTTAGCAAAATAAAATTGCTGTCATAATCTCTTCATTCTTGGTCTTAAATTAAAAAAAAAATAAAACTCTCAGCCATCCTCATAATAAGTTAACACTAACTAAATGGTAGAAAGGTTTACAGGTGGGGCAACTGACTGATCTTTACTCCTTCTACCTGCAAAGTGAAATGCTGTATTTAAGACCAAGAATGAAGAGATGACAGCAATTTTATTTTGGCAACAGAAATGTCAACCCTGTCTCCTACAAAATTCTTTTTTTAGTTTAAATTAACTATTTCAACTGTAAACTTTTAATTTTCCTGGTAGTTGAGATCATGGCATCTTTAGAGAACCCTGACCAAAAGGTTTACACAGTTTAAAAACAATAAATTACAGAAAATACAGTAAATACACAGAGACAACACCATTCTGCTTAAAGTAAGCAAAAAGGACAATATAAAATGTCAGATTAACACAAGATATCCTCACCAAAAAACTGTCTGTATAGGTAGTCTTAGGGTGTGGTGGTGGACCCAAAAGCAGACACAACCAGGGAATACTGAGTGATTAAAAAGGGTTTTATTCCCGGGAGGACACAAAGGGAGAAATGTCATGGAACAGCGAGGCATCCGAGGACGAGAGGGCGAGGGTGGGAAACCGGGCACGACGAGGCAGACTGGGGAGCCGGAAGGATGATCCAAACCGCAGGCACAGAAAGACAAGGCAATGGGAAACACTTGGATAAACGCCAAAAAATAATTAAACAGCGCTGCCAAGAGCGAACAAAAATATCACTGAGGTGTAACAATGATCTGGCGAAGAGGGGATGAAGAACTGGGATAGATATACTGTTGAGTGATGAGTTGATGGAAGGCAGCTGGGTTGACTGGGCAGGTGAATGAATTCTAATCAGGAGGAAGCTGGGAGGAGACCAGGGCGGAGCCACGCCCAAAGCACACACATACACACACACACACACACACACACACACACACACACAGACACACAGAGACACAGGAACACAGGGGAAAAACAGCCTAACCGTGACATGTCTGGTATAACAATGAGTAAAACAAGTGAGAATGTCCATTAAAACAAATGCAGGACTTTCACCCAGGAGACCTGGAGTGTTGAAAATGATGGCAAAACAACTTGAAATAATAAAAACTGACACTTGTACTCTATTTCTCTAATCAGCAAATGGACGGTGGTGTTTACGATGATTTAAGAAGCCATTTTACCTTGCTGTGTGGGGCAGAGATGGACACCTGTCTTGCTGTACACAAACTATACAGCACGATATGGGAGAGTGTTGCCAAGGTATGTCTGTATATGTGCATACAGTGTTACTTGTGTTCTGTATACGGTAAAGCATTCAACATTTTTGTCATGTCATGGGGCGGCCATGGCTCATGGGGTAGAGGGGGTCGTCCAGAAACCACAAGGTTGGCAGTTTGATCCCTGGCTGCTACGTGTCCTGTGCCAAAGTGCCCAGAACTCCAAATTGCTCCATGGACGCTTCACAGTAGCCTACTGCTCCTAATATGCTATGGATGGGTAAAATACAGAGGCCAATTTTTATATATGTACCTAATGTAAATGATGGTTGAAATAAAGTTACATTTTTGACAATCACAAATACATTTCTTATCATAGTTTGCAAAAGTCCACCTCAGGAGGAGGTTGTGGTGGATGGATGGATGGGTCAAGCAAACACAGGACATTCACCCAGGAGACCGTTGTTTGGGTCCTGTGTGAAGCCAAATGTCATCTTTGACTTATTTTGATTTAACATGAAGGTGCCATACAAGATTGGAAGCATTTCTATTGCCTCTCAACAGCTGTCATCATTTTGACGGCTGAGCCCACAGCTCGCAGCTAATGGTGCTGACAGAGCTAACAATGTTTTCCTGAGGGGGAATCGAAAGGTGGTACTGCCCTACCGCGTCAACGCATTTGATTGGGACTGCATTATCATCTGTAACTGTCGTACGAGCGAGTGCAGAGCGGCATTCGTGAGCTAGACAGTGGAGCACACTCACATACACGGACATGCACTAGACATTACTTCACATTACTTATCTTTACACAGCAAATAGTTTTTGCCAGCTATATTAATGCGCTGAATATCAAATTTATCACCTTAACAAAGTAACAAACATATTCATTTTTTGCTCTAATGTTTTACTAAACCTACCAAGTAGTTTCTTTGTTAACCTCATGTTCATAACTGCAACCATAAGGCAAAAGAAAATATGTTTGCCTCGGAATGTAATTGAGAACGCAATTTAGTTGTTTGGGAACAAAATTTTGTAGGAGACGGGGTTGTCCACAGTGGCGCCTGTGAAACCAGACATAAGACATTTCTCACCTTGTCTCATCAAAGACGGTGGTGGAGGCAAAACAAACTGTAAAGGTTACAGCAAGATTGGCAGATTGGGAAAAAGCAGAAATGCAGAAAGAAATAAAAACACAAATTAAACACGGGAGAAAAATGTAAGGGAAATGAGAGATGCAAGAAAAGTTGGAAGATAATAATGTACAAGTACATAAAAAGAGTGGGGGCAATAGCTAAGAGAGGCTTACCGGTACATCTAGGTACAAGAAACAAAAGTTTACATAAGAAAATTCAACACATACACAAAATGTCTGAACTAATGTAGCAACTTGGTGAAATCTCATAAGCTGTTCCCTTCAAAATGCGAGTGTTTGGAAAGCATTTTAACACCTAGGTCTGCATTTTTATGACGTTACAAGGGTGGCACAGATGAAAACACTGGGTTTTTGTCCACTCACACCCAAGTGATACAGTGCAATTTGGTATCCAGTTTGGTTTGAAACCATGACTGCTATGTGCTGTTTCGGTTGCTTGAGGTGCACCCACAGACCTTTTCTATATTGTCAGAGCATACGTTTCCAAACCTCTCTAACAAATTCTCGATATTTTTTTCTTGAAAAGGATAGGGTAGGAGGAATTGTTTTGTTTGTTCCTGGTTAACATTGATTGGTTGCTGTATTGTCAGGTGACCAGAGAGAAAAACGTTCTGCAGTTTCTTCAAGAATCTGTCGTATTCAGCAAAACCCCTGAATTCACCTTCCAGCCAGCTCCACATGACAAGGTGTGCCTGCATGTTTGTGTGTGGAAACTATGGGGGAACTCATTTAGATATTGGAAAGAATTGACAAGAATGTTCATCATTAAGCCAAAACAATAAATAAGCATGGGTGTATGTGTGTGCATGTGAAGGTGTGAATATAATAACATTCATAGAATAACTTTATGATATAAGGCTTGTATTGAGTTGCACTACGCAGATGTGTACAAGATGACACATGGAAAGCTTAAGAATGAAGAATATGTTTGTCTCTCTTTTGTGCAGGTGTCTGCTCTACAGGAGGTTTGTGCTTCAGAAGCAGAGGGCTGGCTGGTTAAGGAGGCCAAGAAATGGGCTACAAAAGCTGCTAAAGACTACAAGATCATCACCCATGGAGAGAGGGTGAGACTTTGATTTCAAAGTTGGGAAGACACTCCTGAGCTAATGAATGCGTGTAGCAGTGGCCCTCAGAATGTTTTCTTCAGGAAATACAGCTTTCTCTAAAAGTTATTATATTATTACTGGAGTCTATAATTACAGCTTTATGTCCCAACTTTTGAATAGGTCGTCTATGGGACATGGCAGAAAGTGCCCCCGGAAGGCATGCGTTGGCCATTTGTAGGACATTACATGGTGTCAGTGGGGGCATAAAGGGACGATAGGGCACACGGCGGCCCAGGGGAACTTTTCCTGTGGGGGTCAGTATTGGACCACGTATTGGACTTTTCGGGCCAAATGGGGTGTATACTGTGTTTTGCATACTACTTGAACTGAGAACATAAGAATTGACAGTAAATACTGCCACAATGGTACATATATGGCTTTCGAGTACTACTTTCATGACTAGCACAAGCAGTACTAGTATTTACTGCCGATCGGGGTCGAAACTGTCTCCCAAGTACAACTACCATTGAATATTAAGGATATTCATTTACGTTTTTGCCGATTGGCTGCCATTAGGACACTAGAGGTCAAAGGTCATGTATTAACAAGGAAGTGTTTGTACGTCCGGCCAAAGGGGTAGTATTGGGACTTTTCGGCACTATTCCCATTCAAAACATAGGAATGACTCTAACCAATGGGACAAATGGGCCAAATTATGACTTTTGACCATTTTAAATCTAAACTTTGTCCAATCCGTTCAATTTTCATACCATATGATCTAGGCATGTTGGAGATGGTAGCGTACATTTTTCGGCATCCTAGCTCATTGTATTGATGAGATATTGGCCGGGACAGTAGGGCTATAAGCATAAATCAGAAATGTCAATTTTTCGCCTAAATAAGGGAAGTTTCAAAAAAGGGACATTTCTCATACATTTGAATGGGCCCGGATTACCGGCAATTGTCCCCCACTTTTGCGGGGATTCGGAGCTCTTTTTCCGGGTAAAAGTAGTGCCAAATGCCCCCCCAAACCTCCAGGAATTTGGAGCACTTTTTCCGGGTAAAAAAGGGACATTTGCCCCTAAAACTGTACCGCGAATTGTCCCCGGCCCCTGCGGGGCTTTGGAGCACTTTTTCCGGGTAGAATGTGGGACAATAGCCCCTCCAAACCTCCGTGAATTTGGAGCACTTTTTTCCGGGTAAAAATCGGGACATTTGCCCCTAAAATGTACCGCGAATTGTCCCCAAACCCTGCAGGGATTTGGAGCCCTTTTTCTGGGTAAAATTCGGGAAAATCGCCCCCTAAACCTCCGTGATTTTGGGGCACTTTTTCCCGGGTAAAAGTCGGGACATTTGCCCCTAAACTGTACCGCGAATTGTCCCCGAACCCTGCGGGGATTTGGAGCACTTTTGTCCAGGTAAAAGTCGGGACATTTGCCCCTAAACTGTACCGCGAATTGTCCCCGAACCCTGCGGGGATTTGGAGCACTTTTTTCGGGTAAAAGGTGGGACAATTGGCCTCAATTTTTGCCCATTCAAATGGATGACAAATGTCCGTTTTTGGTTGATTTACAAGGGAAACCTTATAAGTCCAAAAAGGGACACTTCTCATCCATTAACATTGGAGTGAATTAATACCCAATTGTCCTAACCCAATTGTCCCTTTTTGACCCAATTGTCCTGACCCAATTGTCCCTTTTTGGCCCAACTTTCCCAGCCAATATCTCCTCAGCTCGAAGGGCTGGGGAGATATTGGCCCGAAGTGCTGGCTAGCCCGAAGGGGCTGGTCTGCTCAATAGGCCGCCTAGCCCAAAGGGCGGGCTAAATTAGGGCTTGATAGTCCCGACCCAATTGTCCCTTTTTGACCCAAAATGCAGATTTCGTACAATTTAATGCTGGTCCGAGAAATATTAATTTCAGATCAATAGGATGATTGGTTAAGGAGTTATTGGTGATTTAATAATTGATCCAAATCCCACGGCTCTCGCCCCCGAATTGTCCCTTTTTGACCATTTTGGCCCCCCAAATGTCCCTTTTTGGCCCATTCGTCCTAACCCAATTGTCCCTTTTTGGCCCATTCGTCCAGACCCAATTGTCCCTTTTTGACCCTGATGGCATTGAGGAATTTTGGGCCAAAAAGGGACAATTGGGTTGGGACAATTGGGCCAATGTAAATGTATGAGAAATGGCCAGGAACACTTAACATTGGCCCAAATTAACCTGAATTGTCCCAACCCAATTGTTCCTTTTTGGCCCTGATGGCATCGAGGAATTTTGGGCCAAAAAGGGACAATTGGGATCAGGGACACTTCTCATCCATTAACATGGAGAACATGGAGAAAAGTGATACCCAATTGTCCCAACCCAATTGTCCCTTTTTGGCCCAAAATGCCAATATCCTACAATTTCATGCTGGTCCGAGAAATATTGATTTCAGATCGATCGGATGCTCGGTTAAGGAGTTATTGATCATTTAAAATAATTTCCAAATCCCTCCAAACGTGCCCCCGAAGTGTCCCTTTTTGGCCCTTTTGGCTCCCCAATTGTCCCTTTTGTCCCAATTGGCAAAGGACGATTGGCTGCAATTGTGCCATTTGGGGGGGTCAATGGGGCCAAAAAGTGATAATTGGGCCGATAGGCCCCAATTGTCCCTTTTTGTACATGTTGTCCCTCCTCAAATGTCCCTTTTTGGCCCAAACGGCAAAACTCACTTCCCCCCTTGTGGACAGTTGTGATAAAAGGACAATTGGGCACACTGTTCCCAAACTTTGGGAATTTATTCCCGAGCCGTCCTGGGACCCTCGGGAACCATTTTTTCCCTCCTGAAACTAGAGAAAATATGTTGTTTGAACCCGCTCTCAGCCGATTTTTAGCGGACCTCTAAATGCCCCGTAGGGGACGCCAAAAACAGCCGTTTTGGGGAGATTCGGCCAATACAAATGTATGACAAGTGTCCCGGAGGGCCCTACTAGCGGGCAGGCCATAAAAAATATAATCATTGTTCATCTCTGTCTTTCTTTCTCTGTCAGGCTCTACAGATGTTAGAGAGTCGGTTGAAGCTCTTGTCAGGGGAGACGGGGTTCAGTGTGGAGCAGAAAATAGCAGAGGTGCAGGACAGTGTCAGGAAGGCCAAGGTAATAAAAAATCCAACATGTCAGTTAATCACTTCTACTCTTCACCTCGTCCTGTTACCATTCAGCTCTCAGTATCTCCTTCCTTCTTTAATGTATAGAAGAATGCACATCAATTGATAAAGCATATCAAAATAAAACCCCAGATAATACCAATTATCTAAGATGTTTCTACTCAAAGTCTGCAGAAGTCCATGTATGGAGGAGGTCGGAGTAGATACACATATAAGAAACAAATCTGTAGAAAAACTATAATGTGCTGGCAGAAAAGTATTGTAAAAGGCATTCACCCTGGAGATCGCTGTTCATGTCCCATGTGAAACCAAAAGTCTACTTAATTCACATCTATAACTTAAATTATGTCACAAACATAGTTATTTTAAGCCACGCCACTTCTTACTAAACCTTACCGCGTAGGTTCGTTGCCTTAAGTTTTTGTTTTGTTTACGACGTTAACTTTATCGTTATCTATTTTTAACGTTATCTATTTTTAGAACTGGAATCTTCACTTCACCTTCACTTCAACCAATATTCCAAGTTCAACCACAGAAAACACTTTCTTTGTGCTCCAGTGCTTAACAGATATCTACAAAACAAATATTAAACAGCATTTGCACATCTCCTACATACACCAGCAAAATGAAGGAAAGTAAAAAGTTCATATAGTGAAGCGCCAGACTTCGTGTTAATTTGACAATTTGAATTTGAGAACAAAACCCAGCTGCTGTCTGTGTGTGTGATTGTGTCTGACTGACTGTGCGTCTTATTTCCTTCCTGTCTCAGCTCAGCAGGGTGAAGGCAGAAGCCCGTCTGGCTTTGTTGTCAGACAGCGTCACAGGAATTGAAATGTGGCTTCACAATGCCATGAACCAGGCAGAGGAGGAGCTGGAGAGAGAGAGACGCCTCAGTGAACAGAGGAAGTCTACTGAGGACGTTTCAGTATGCAAACACACTCAGGAATTTCCCAAAAAAGTCCACTGTATTTTTATTATCAAATAATACTCAAACTGGAAGAAATAGGGCATTTGTTGGGGATTATTTTCAGTAGTGAAGTAGCCGCAGGACGTTTTATGTAGGATTGAGTCAACACAAACAATGTGTGTGTTCAAAAATGGAGCTCTATGGCACAGAGAAATATGATATATCAGGCTGTGATACACACACACACACACACACACACACACTTGTTCGTAGGATACAATCATTGTTGGTTTTGGCTCTTAATGGGACTTGTTGATGATAGTGAAAATATAGAATTTCCATTAAGTCAAATCTGTCAACAACTGTTCCAGTTGGAAAAAAACACATGTCATTGAGAGATGAAAACATTGTGTTTATTGAAAAAATTTAATTCCATTGCTCAGCGAGGTGGGCTGTGGGCCTCTAATTTAAAACTAAAATAACAAAGAAGGGTAACATTTGGAGGATGAACCATATTGAGAAGAATATGTGAGATACCTTGCCTACTGACGTACACTGAAGTTTTCATTGCGTGTCTTTTTAGGAGGATGAGTTTGAGCTGACTGACTTTGAGGACTACGATGATGAGAACGGAGACATCTTTGTGGATCCAGTGTCAGCATCTGGAGTTTGTATATACCCTGCAGCCTGCAGAGTTGTCTATAGCTATCAGGTAGAGATCAATGAAATATTGTTCAATTAAGAGGTGGTTTACCTCTGCAAAAGAAGCAAACCATCTTTAATGTTAGGATCAGGGCTTCACATGGTCCCGTTCAGAACTCCCTCCATGCTTTTGAAATAAACAAAAGCACGCAATTCTCAAATATGTCAACATGACAACTTGACACCTCTCTTTTTCCTGTGGTCATGACAATATGGGAAAGTACATTCAAGTTATAGGCCAGAACATTTTGAGAAATCAACAAGGTAACTAGAAAAAATATATCTGATGTTGTTAAAAGATAGAAGGTCATGCCTATCCTACACACTGTTGACCTCTGAAATCTGTGTAACCTTATGGAAAAGTTACACAATGTTCTTCAGAAAATCTCCAGAAAAAAATTACAAATGTAACTGCAGTTGTTTTCAACAAAGGCAATAGACAGAGTTGTATCCTGTATATATAGTGCTGCAGTTGGAAAAAGTTTAAAGAATTCATAATGACAAAAGCATGTTACTTCCTGTAGGCCAGCCAGTCAGATGAGCTGTCAATCATGGAAGGGGAAGAGCTTCAAGTGATTGAGGATGGAGACATGGAGGACTGGCTGAAGGTAGTTTGATAATTTGGTTTGGTTACATTGTAACCTTACAAGGTATATGTACAGAGAATGATACCCCTGCTGCCAGAATACACAGATACTTCTATAAGACACACCGGCTTGCCTAGCCACGCCCTGCAGTCCTTCCACTCCTTCCACTTTACATAGTCCATGTATGTCCATGTCCATGTATGGGTTAACTCTTTAAGACTCCCCGTGAGCTGAGAGGCTTCTGGTGAACCTGCAAGATTTTGTGCTGCTGATGATTTAGGTTTAGGAGTACAGAAATAAACATATTCTCGCTGATGGTCTCATTTACTTTTGTAGGTATTATAAAGGCATCAGTATTCGATTGAGACTGTTTCATAACCACTTAAAAGTTCCTCCCAGTAACTTAAAAAAGAAACATTCTTTATTTTGTATTCAATGAGTTAAAGGGTGCATGTTTTCCAGTGTCTCATCTTTATCTCTACTTGTTCATGTCTCTGTCCAGGTGTGTAACGCGTGTGGTCAGGTGGGGTATGTTCCAGAACGCTATGTGCAGTTCCTGTGTCTACCTTCAGAGGATGCCATTCAGCTAAACAGTTCTTTCAGCTCCACCTCATCCACTGGGTATAAAGAGAGGGCAGTTAGCAGAGGTCAGTCTTTTGTATGTGTTACTTACTGTACCGCTGAATGTATCAGGTACTTACATATTGTATTTGAAACACAGTCTCCCGTAAGCATGTAATGCATAGTTGCTCAAATTGGCTCCCTTTAGAAACCTTTAGTGCGGCCCCTGAACATGACATGCAATGCAATCATCCGCAGTCCATTTCAAAACTTTCACTTTCAATAGTTTACATTTAATACACTACTTGGCTACTGCGTCAAACCAGGCATCCCTTACAAGCGTATGTCATGTTAGGAATTTCAACATGTGGCACGCTACTGGTAGCATGGCACCTCACATGCAGTGGCACCTCACGACCAGTGGCACCTCACCAGTGCTGCGGAAATAACGTTCTATCACCAATGCTAGTGCTAAAACTAGCTATTTTGGTGGACAACTCTGCAGTTTAATGTGAAAGTGAGATGTGAGCATGTTGCCGAGCCCTCTATCATATGCTGGCTCCCTAAATTGATGTAATGTGCATGCAGAATTGATTCAAAATAATTCCAATAATTATTTAC
Source organism: Cebidichthys violaceus (assembly GCF_023349555.1). Taxonomy (NCBI): domain Eukaryota; kingdom Metazoa; phylum Chordata; class Actinopteri; order Perciformes; family Stichaeidae; genus Cebidichthys; species Cebidichthys violaceus. The sequence goes on from NW_027176372.1 coordinate 5,820,997, forward strand.
AATAATTTCCCCATTGTAGCAATCCACAGACGGAAGGGAAACGACAAGTAAGGAACAGTCAACCGGAGAGAGACGCAAGGCGCAAACAGCTGATTCTACGCACCTCCCTCTGCTAATTTTAGAGAATCTTTCATTGATTCAAAATATGTTTAGCGCTCTGTTAGTGCTATATTCTTATGTGAATGCTCTAATTAATACATGTAATATTTAACCGGGCCAAAGCATGCATTCCCCCAGAGAACAAGCTGGAGCTAAAAAACATCAGCAAGGCCGAGATCCTCCTTGTGGCACTGGCACCGCAGTAGCTAGTCAGTGGCAGGCGTCAGTCAGGCGTCAGGACAGTGGCAAGCGAGTGGCACTCGTTCAGTACCCGTCAAGAAGCTGCCGAGCTGAGCGAGCGGAGCCACATTTCCTGAGAACACCCATTGTTGTTACGACAGGTCAGCTGCCGTAAATCAGTTTCATCATCATAGTATGGATTTTAGTTGAGTCAGAGAAGCTGCGTTTTTTTCTTTTGTCATTTGTAGACTTAATAATTTCAATATGCAATGCTGCTGTACTATACTGAATATTGTTTTGCTACTACTACATTTCACTTCATAATATATTACACTTATATACCATAATATGTATAATGTACATACTTTTTTAAAATTTAATTTAATTTATTTTTTACAATTTTTAACAAATCATGTTATGCTGTTATACCACTACTATGTTACTTTACTTTGAGGAAACTGCACTGTTGGACTAAGCACAACACTGGTATTATTTTTCCACCAGGTAAACCTGAACACGCACACCTCTCTCGAGTGTAACAGTGATTATAACCACACAACTATCTAGATTCTAATTAACAGGAGAAAAACCTTTTTCTACATGTAGATCTTAAACCCTTGAATGTAAACAGCACCCATTGAAATCAAATGGGAAATGTAACTCAGCAACAGTCTGAATAATTCAATCTATGTAGTTAGCTTAAAACTGTAGGCCAGTGAGCAACCAGGTTCATCTTTATTTGGAAATTTACTTAATTGAAATACTTCCGCCATCAACGTTATAATTCAGGCCGTTTTGAAACAAAAAGGAACAAAAATACAGTCTACTGATACAGGCCTACTTTAATAGACAAAAATAATTAGCAGCAATAATGACGTTTTTTACTTTTTTGTGTTTGTTTTTCCCTTTTTCGTGGCATCCAAGCATCTATAGAGTGCCAACTGACACCGACAAGTGGTTATGCCGAAATGTTTTCTTTTTTTTTAATACAAGTCTGAAAATATCTTCACTCTTCCTCTGCTTATATGTAGGTTTCAGTAGGTGCCACAAGCTGCCAGTGCCAATAGTTGCCACAGGAGTGCCACCACTAGTCAAGAAGATTGCCAACACTAGTCAGAAGAGTGCCGCTAGGCATTAGACGATTGCCACTAGTCAGAGGAGTGTGCCCCCCTGGTCCATGTATGTTTTGATAGTCTGTTTTATCGTTTATTTGTTTTTTGTTTTTGTTTACTAATCCAGTTTCACTTGAATCTTGTGTCAGGTGTAGCCAGAGCTCTGTACTCCTACCAGGCCCAGAGTGCAGAGGAGCTTTCCTTCCAGGAGGGGGCACTAATTCACCTGATCCGCTGCCAACACACTGAGGTGTGTGTTATCTGTATTATTAATGTAGGGCCTGAAGCCTCAGAAATATGCCGTCTTCTGTTGCCTAAGCTTATAAGAACACAGCAAATCTTTGCAGACTTCAAAATCCCACAATCCATCGCTGTCTGGATTTACTTTAGGCTCTCTGGGGCAATACTAGGGCTCCACTTTCATCAGTCTCAGCTTGACTCCAGTTTTTTTGGCTAACCTTAGTGATTCATAGTGTTGGTTCTCATATTAAAATTCACAACACCCCTCAACTGCTGAACAGTTTCATGTGTAAACAGGAGTCGCTGGCACAGCAGTTTGAAAAAATAATGACCTTAAGGTCCACTCACTAGTTTTATTCAGAGCTCTCGACCACACCCCCCTGTCTCCACCAGGGAATAGAGTTTGCTTTCGGTTGCGATGGAATTCATTTAGTTGTCATCATGAGACAGAAGCGTTACAACTGATGAAATTAAATTGGTGATAAAGGCCATGAGATGTTGATGAAAGCTCTGGAAAAGCTATAAGTGGATCTTGAGTTTAGAGTATTTTGTAGAAGGAATAGATGGGTTCATGAGGCAATGCTGGAATTGTTCTTATTATGAACCGTCTATCTGTTCTATTCTTACTTTTTATTTGTGTCTATCTCACTAAATTATCTACATGAATGTTTTGTTTTACAGGTGGATGATGGGTTTTGGGAGGGACAGCTAAATGGACGGATCGGTCTCTTCCCATCACTGGTGGTGGAGCTCGTTCATGATGAAGGGGAGGAGGAGGATAAGGAGGAGGAGGTTAGACTGTATTCTCTGGTTTCATGAATAATCCTGTAAATCATGACTTTTCTAGATGATCTTACAAAACTCACATAATGCTAAAAGCTTTATACCACTCACCCTCTGACATTTACCCAACTCAACTCATTTCTGTTTATTTAATTTTCTGACTGGCTTTGCTGCTCCTCTGTTATTTATTTGTTTTTTCTTCAGCCTCCCCCCACCACTACCATGCCTCCCTCCATCCCAATCCCTTCCAACCCTGGCTGTAGTTCAGCGCTTAGTGCTACTCCCCCTGGCTGTGTGGAGAACAAACAGCAGGTCTTTCCCCCAAGGCTCGCAGACAACTCAATAGGTGAGTGGTGTCAAACTTTGTTCCAGCCAGAGATTATTGTTTGTTGCTTCATCTACTTCATTTCTAGAGTTTTTTCTAAACTAAATGTGTTAGTTAAGATGGTAATGGCTGTCAGTGTTGTCCCATCAGACACTGCAGGCGGCAGCCGCAATTCTCCAGACTTCTCCAGCATTCGACTAAGACCAGTATGTGCTTTTTATAAAAAAGAATATTCTCTGTATTTATGCATATCGTTTGGGGCATAACAGCATGCATTCAAAAACTAAATAGAGAAATGGGGATTGGTGAATACTGATTATACTTGTATAAATTATCTTTGACCTGACAGTGAAACGTGATAATCTGCAAATTGTTTACTTCACTCTGTACTGTTTTAGTGTAGAGCGCCTCCTCCTCCTCCAACACAGAAGCCTTCACCTCAGCCTTGATGCAAAGACTGGAGTCACTGTCAATGTTATACATGACGTGTAAGGACCAAAGGAACACTGATTTTGTGACTTTTATTATTATTATTGTTTTGTTTGCTTCTGTATTTCTTAGGTTTTCCGACTGGTCGACTTAGTTGTAAGGTGATGTGAATTTACAGCAGATAGCATAATCACCCATAAGTCACTTCAGAACAGTGGAACTAACAGAACTAACAGCAGAAACAAAGTGTAGCTGCTTAAATACGTGCACCAACATTCAGTGTAATGGTGGTATAACATTAACATTTAAGTAAGAGTGGTTGTGAAAAACATTATAGCAGACATAGTGTGTAGCTTTAGCATCGCAGGCAACTGAGCTTTTACTTTGTTAGCTCTCGACAAATGACCCTTCGGAAGCAATATTTGCATAGCAGGTTGAATAGCAGCCGGCACAGCTCTGACCCTTACAGTTAACCCCTGTGCATCCCTTCAAATAAGTTACTCTGATGTAAAAAAATGTCTGCATACTGCCATACAATTATATAGTAATGTTATTTTCCACCTTCACTGAGTTAAATCTTGTAACCAACTTCACTCCTGATCATAACTACTGTTCGTTTGTTTTCAATATGTCACTGTTATTTTTTTATGGAAAGAAAACACACAAAAATCAATAATTTGATGTATACTAAATGCCAGGGGGATTTAAAAAACATATGTTTTCACAGTCTGACATGTTTCAGTGATTAGCAACAACATTGATCTTGATGCATTGCATACAGCAGCATTAACTCTAGTACCAACCAGGAATATAACATGACACATAGGAAACTCAACCTGTTGGGAAAGAAATATAATTTTGAAGCCGGGGCTCTAGATTGAAAGCCAGATATATAGAATGCATAACTTTATGCTGTGATTGGAACATTTTTGTCGGATTGTCTGTGATTCAGATCATCAATTTATCATAGACTTATTATAGGAGGGTTGAACTTACAAAATTAACTTACAAAATGAACACAAAAAAGGTCACACCCTTTATGGGTGGTATGCCATATGCTTTAAAAAACAGGCAAAGCTATAAAAATGGCCCTAGTGATGCACAAGGTTTAAAATGCTTAAACACTAACTGAAGGAATATATAAAGAATAGTACAGTAAAGAAAACATCCATCAACACCTTAATAGTCTTTTCCTATATGGGTAATTGCAGAATAATATACATTATTAAATACTGTATTAAATTCTGCAAGTTGTGACTTTACCAAAAGAATTGGTCATCAAAACAAACATTGTACTGTACAGTTACAATTATTACAATATAACACAATATTATATGAAATTAGTTTGTGTACATCTATAAAGAGAAATAACTATTATTTTGCATTTTAGTCTGCTTTTGTATAACTGTTTTGTACTGTATTTTTTATTTGTATCATTGTGGATTGAATTAAACTAATACCAATAATATGGTGTGTAACATGTTGGTGTGATATAATGTTCCTTACTTCCTGTGTCCTTGACTGATGTCATGTTGTGATGTCATCAAGCTCAACAAGGACCCACTTGCACAGGTTTGAAAAGCAAAGTTATGGTATTTATTTCATTAGAGTAAATAATGATACATCTGTATATTTACAAGTCTCTCACATCAACAGCATGTGTAATATACTGTACATATGTTCCAGGCCCAGCTAATGATAATAAATTATACATCTAAAAATAAAACACCAACCCCCTGATTTTATCAAGCGGTTTAATCAAATCTGAGGATTTATAGTGATTATGGAGAGAAATGAGTTTAGAGGCTTTTAGCTTTTCAGTGGTCCTTTAATATGAGTATAGTTCAATAGCCGCTGATCTGTGTAATGCTTCATATCTCACCATTTTGGTATGATTGACGCTTTTGTTGCTGCCCCAGCAACATGGTGCATATATTGAAAGATGACCAAAATGTATTTTTTATCGTATGTATTTCCATGTGTTGTAATGTGTAGAAACTGGATCTCTTGGTTGAACTGGATTTGTCCTTGTTAGTATTCATACATTTATACTTTTGCTGGTGTGGCTGATTGTGACTCTGCCTTTAAGAAGCATTTACTCTGCTTGAGACTTCACATACACACCAAGGAACCTATGATAGAAGGAAGAATCATTACGTCATTGTGACACCATTATAAATTTGCAATTAGAGGTATAGATTTGTAGAGGCATTTGCTGGTTATTGGAGGGAGGGAAATCTAGACACACCGAGCCTCATATGTCTGTGTTGAATAATATGGCTACTGATAGCTGCACCATTAAGACATCTCATATTTTTTATATATGTAATTCTATATTGGCAATGCAACGTGCATATACATATGATGCATTTAAACAATTGTTAGAGTGCAAAAGAAAAAAAAGGACATGGTCCTACACATACTGATTATAATCTTGTAAATTACTTGAGCACATGTATATGCAATAGAATAAATATGTTGTTGACACAGCAGTTTATGGACAGATTTTCTGTGGTGATGAAGGTAGATGATGGACATGTGGATATGTGATGTGTTTGGTGACCAGTAGATGGTGCCATAATCACACTTTGAAACATTCATAAGAAAAATGTAAAAATATTAACACATCATGAACGTATTATTAAAATTCACTGCAGAGGTCTGGATAACGATAATGCACTGTATTTCCAGAGCAGTGTTTTAGACTTGGATGGAGACATTCTGTACACATGTCAGCTTGAGAAAAGAAAAAAGATGATCGTTGAAATGAAAATTTGGGGGGAAAAGAAAGACATGCAGTAAAAGGGAAATTGGGTCAGCAGACTCAGGCCTCCTGGTTGTTTTCCCATAAAGGCCAGGAAATGAGGCTGACCACTGACCTGAAACCTTTGAACTTTGTCTGATAAACTCTTTCTGTTCTCACCAGTCTCTGGAGGAGTATCCAGAGCCAGAGGCCCGGCTGTACTGTACTGGGCTGAATGCCAGCAAATCTTAACAATAAAGATTCCCTTCTAGGGTTTGATGTCACCATTGTGTCACCATTCTCTAAGTCTTGAAGATTAGTTTATTCAAAATATATAAATGAAGTGGCATATTGATATTTGACATATTTTCTCACCTTCCCCTAATTTTTATATGGTACATACATTTCATTCACTTTTGGTTAAAATGTCAGAGGCAGATACCTCAAAAACCTGAGCACCCATAAAACCAAAACTATCTGCATGGCCAACCAATGAGGCTAAGTGATTGTAAGTGATACACTACCGTAAATCAAAATTGTTCCTCTTTTTTTTGAGGAATTAGAGTTCAGCATGACAATTTTATAAGGCAAAACTCTTAAGGTTTTTAGAATGACTTTGAAATATTTATGGAAAAAGTGTGTACTGTTATGAGAAGAAAGGCATACTTTCAAAGCTACCAAAAGGAACTTTCATTTTGTGTTGATTTTGATGGTCTCTGTGGACAAAAGTGGTCCACAGAGACCAGTCCACTAGGGCATCTGAGCACTAGAGTTCCTTTAGAAAACCTCTAATTTTAATGCAATAGGGTCTGACAGTCGGCTCCTCGCAGTCGTGGTTCTCCCGTGCCTCCCTTCCCTCCAGCGGCCGCGGCAATACAGCCTGAGTCTCCTGCAACATGGTGTCGGTGTTGGCTCCCAGCGGGGAATGGCGGAGTAGCGAGGAGAAGCTCTGCTCCTGGGCAGGGGAGGAGACGCTGCTCCCGAGCGCTGAGCTCTCCTCCTCCCACAGCAGCTTACTTTATTCTTGAGTTATTTTTCGTTACAGTGACTGTTTGTTGATCAATTTCAAGTTTCTTTTGCTGTTTTCTTCAGTCATGGTGGCTCAGTCATAGAAACTACCTTGTTATTTTTCTATGTATTCCAAACAAACAGATAAACTTAATGAACTGAATGTGAGATATAACAATACTTCAGATTATTACTTTATTAGATGTGTCTTTGTCTTATCCTTAATTGCCATAATATTTAAGAAGCAAAGCATTGGAAAGGCTGTTTTTCCTTTACTTATCAAGAGTACTTTTGAAGCCAATTTATTTTATGAAATTTAATGGAAAACATCTGTTACAACCTGGATCTTCTTTTTGTAATTTTAGCTACCATTTCTGAATCTATATAGTAGTCAGAGGGTCTTTAACAAAACCAAATTTGATGAAATTTTAATTCCTCTGTCCACAGATTGTAGCATCTCATACGTTCTAGCCCAACAACACAATCAAACCAAGGTTGGAGAAAAAAGGGTAATTCACCCGTACAATGTTGTCAAAATAAACCATTTGCACCATAGATCATGTCTTTAGATCGTTGCTGCAAGGTTTATAATGACAATTATTATTATGATGACATGATAATTATATTGTAGTTTTGTATTTAGAGTAGAGACACAGTAAAGGTGAATGGTGAAGTTGTAGATAGTTTATATATGACATCATACACCTGTAACTATGAGTATGATTCTCTTATCTGCCGTTGAAGCTTTGCAAGTTATACTTTAAAATACTCCATTGTACTTCAAAATAGAATTCATACTTTAAAATACATCATTCTTAAGTTTCACAGCTTTAAGGACGGCAGAGTTAATTCTGTGAAAGTTTCAGATCTGACAGCTTATTTCACATATGGGGCTCCCACACTGTAATGCTTTGGCATGTACTGCTCGATACAACTATCATCAGTACATACTACAAAGTCTATGGCTGTACTTGCCATCCATCACCTTTTGCCATTATTTTGCACTATCCTGGTTCGATTTATGTTGAACACATTTCAAGATAGCATGAGCAGAGAAAAGTATTGTGAATAACAAGACTAGAAGAAGAAAAAAAACTGAATATGTATTTCACAATTCCAGAAAACTAGTTTGTGACTGGAGTGACTGGTTTACAGGAAATGTGCCTGATAACACTTGTAGAAGAACTTACTACTATACTGGTATTACTGGTGTGACAACTACTAGTTGGTCACATCAATGACTGCTGACAGGGTCTTTGGTGGTAATAAGAAAATAAGATTCCTGTTCAAAACAACTGGTAGTAGTTGTATGGTGGGAAACCAGTCAGGGATCAAGTCTATATTTCTTCACTAGCACTAACATGTGGCTGTGCAGGTGAGGGTGAATCTGTGGGGGGCATTGTGAGCATCTATAAGTATATACTCACATGGGCAACACAGTTTCACTTTTCAAATGCCAACACTTGGTCAGTGACCCTCCTCTTCAAGCTATGATGTTCTTGTTACTCCTTTAGCAGTTTTGGATGTGTGAGAGAAGGCTTAATGTTTTTTAAAAAAAATAATAAACTTCTCTATTCACAGGAAACATACAGTTTCTGCTTGTTACATGCATACTGTACAGTGTCTTTTCAAAGTAAACTTCCTATGTAGGTTTGCTTAAATTTTAAGTATACTTGAGTAGGTTTAGGCAACAAAATTACTTAAAATAAGTTAAATAAATAATAAATAAAACAATTTGTAACATTTGCTACTTAAAAGAAGTATGCTTGTTACCTAACTTGCGCACTTAACTAACGGTGCATTTGTAAGTTATGTAACAAAAGTGAGGTCAAATAAGTTAATGTTGACTTAGTCTCACACTGGACATGAACAGTGGTCTCCTCAGTGAAAGCCTGTGTTTTTTTGACCCAACTATCCACCTCCTCCCTACATGGACTTTTGCGCTTGGTCAGTTGCACTGACCGTCTAATACCGTCAGTTGAAAGCCTCATGTGTCTCATGCAGATGCTAAATGGTGCGTTGGTATCAGACACTGAGGGGAACTGACCAAGTGTTGGTATTTGACAAGTTGTAAGTGAGATTGGTTGTCATAGTCACTCCAAATTTGGAGAAAAATGGAACAGATCTGGCAATATACTGTACGTGCCAAAATCCCCAACAGTATAGCAAAGGGGCAAACAGAAATACATGAGATTGTTGCAAATTCACAAAACTGAGACATTTCCAATGGCCAAGCTGCCCATAGAGTGGCTGTTGCTCCCCTGTGCTTGTGCTATAAATCTTGATTCACAATCAGCAGGATATTGATGAGAATAGGGGATGCCAGCCCTTAGCACAACTATTAGCAAGTCAAGTAAGCACCTAGATGCCAACTAACCCATCCGCCAACCAAGTGGTCAGCCTGTCACAAAACAATTTGGTCAAAAGAAAACTCTCCAGTGAGCTGCCTGTAACATCAATTGAACAATCTTAAACACAAAGGCATGGTCTGCAAAATAGTTAGCTATGATGTAAAGTATGTGTGATTTGTAGTGAAAAGGCTAAAACATGCATAGTCCACCGAGTCGTGCGACTCTTCACTTCTTTCTTTGGATTATCAGAGCGGAATGCTCAACCATCTCCATATGACACTCCACCTATCATTTCTGTTATGACTAAATGTTCACCATCTTCTCCAACTCCTGCTCCACCCTCTCTTCTTCTTCCACCTGTGTCACTTTGCAGTCCCTAATATCTTCCATCTCCACCATATCATCCTTCTCTTGGCTCACCCTTGGCCTAACCTCTGCTCTAGGAGTCTCTTCACTTTGACTTTCACATTGTCCAACACCTGAAACATAAACCTCTCCTTCCTGACCAACGGCTGGACTAATTCCTGCCTTTTCTGATTCAATCCTGCGTTCAGAAGCTGCTCCTTTCTTTTCTTTTATTAAAGTAGAGGATACTTCCTGCTCCATCATAGTGACAACAGAAAACTCTCTCTTGCTGTCAGGGCTGGCTTTGATGATGGTCACACTGCTTATTTTGTTTCCTATTGGTGAGGAGGGGGACAGGGGACTGGAAGGTGACAGAGGCAAACTGCTCAGTCTTTCTTTAGAAAGCTGATCAGTGGGAGAGTAAACGGCAGAACCTTTAGAATCTCCCTCAACTGGTGAAAGTTTAGCTGTTTTGAGAATCCCTACCATCGCTATTTCTGTCTTTTCTTCCGTCTTCGAGGTTCTGGCTCTTTCCAGCTTTTGTTCCTTTAGAGATAATGGGCTTGAAATCATACCCCCTCTGGTCATAGATGCTACAGACACCACACTTCCTGACTTCAAAGTCAGACAAGGTGAACATCCGAAGGACAGTTTTTGGTCAGCTGGAGAAGAGGGGGTTCGTGGTGATACTGGTATGGTGTCAAGATTGGAGCTAGCAGTAAGAGGTAAGGGAGTTGGTGCTTGTAATGGACTTGCACTTTTTCCAAAGGATGAAGATGGAACAGGGGCCTGGCTAGTCATCGCTGGGCCTGATGGGAGTTTGGGGCTTAAGGAAAAGGCTGTTTTTGCAGCCTCTGATGGTGTATTTCTTGAGCTTAGTTTGGGGCTTGGTGTGACCCCCATGGGTGATATGGGCATTTTTAATGAAGAGGATGAAGATAGGGTCTCGATTGGTAACGAAGATGGAGGAGATGAACCTAAGCTTATTAAAGCTAGGCTTGCACCAAAACCTGATTCCAGATCTGGGCCAGAGCTTGGGTCAGGGGGAGTTTCGGTAACTGAAAAACCTGGGCTTGAACAGGGTTCAGGTTGACCAGTAGGAATGACAGGAGTGAAACCTGGAATGGATCCAGGCATGGGGGCAATGGGTGTAGAGGTCTGTAGCGGCCCAGGATCATATGCCTCTTCATTTTTTAACACCTTATCCTCAACAACATCTCCTTGTTTCTCTGTTGTCTTAAATGAATGTCCAGATAAAGCAGGAGATGGAATGGGAAGAGAGCTGGGGGCAGAAGCTGCAGAAGTCCCAACGGAAGGTTTGAACATATAGTTTGTACCAGGTTCAGGACTAGGCCTGTTTTGATGTTTAGAGCCATTATCAGGAGCATGGGCCAGATCCTTACTTTGGGAAGAGGGAGAATTAACAGAACCTGAAATTTTAGCCACACATTGAGGTGAAGCAGGAGTTTGACTCTTTGAGGGCTCGGTTTCAGGTTTGATACCAGGTTTAGTATCATTTCCATTAGCAACTTCAATATTCTCTGCCTGCAACAGTTCCTCCAGCACCACAGGTTGCTGCTGAATAGCGAATCTAACACCTCCAGTCTCCCTTCCTGTCCCTTCTCTTACTTTAATGCCAACGGGGTCGCTGCCCCGCCTTAAACCAAATAAGGTTACACTCTTCCTGCGTTTTCCCACATTCACAGTAACCCCATTAGAGCCCTCTGAAGGCGATCGGACATCCTTGAACATGCTCCTCAGATTGTACCCGCCTTCCTTCCGCTCCTCGCTGTCTTGGGATTGATCCAACTGGTCTCCTGAACTGACCAATGGATTAGGACCTCCGTGAAGCTTCTTATCAGTGTGCGTCACCCGGAACCTTGAGAGGATTTTGATACATTCAGGATTAAATATTTCTGCTACTCTATCCAAACTTGCACTCTGCTTAAGTGGTTGCATTGTTTGCTACCTGCCAACAGAGAAGACAGTCTGCTCTCCCGGCCGTTGTTTAAAGCGGGGGGTTCGACTTTGCCTTCGGCCCTTTTTAGATCGGACCTGGGCACAGAGGTGACAGGAGTTGTGGTCGGTACCTGAGTGGACTGTGTGATGATGGGGAGGAACACCACCGACGGACTCCTTACGCAACCTGAACATCAACATTATCATTAGTATTACCATGAACATCATTGTTATTATAGTGTATGTGTATAGCATGTAATGTGTGTAGTCTAAAGCTGCAATTACGCTTCTCCAGGCTGCATGTAAGCTAACATTCAGTATTGTCTGGCACATCATTTTGGCCATGTTAAACAATTAAAGTTAGAAAATCAAATTGCTTTAGTCTGTCAGAATATTAACATTGATGATGACAAGGCGAAATCAGTGATTAGCAGTCTTTAAAATTAAAGTTGGTCACCCTTGACATTTTTTGGAGGCATGAACACAAGTTAATACAAGTTCCTGAATGCTGGTTTTAAAATTATTGAATATATCACATACAGTAGTCAGATATGGGAAACCGTTAAGTAGTGTGACTGCTCAGCGACATTCAAGCTACTAATGAGGAACAAATACATTGTTCACGTTTATTTTAGGAGATTCCAGGATTTGTGGAGCTTGAGGCTAAAAAAGAAATAGTTGTGTCCTTGTGACATTGCCATGCAGTCAACTGACAGAAATGTGTCACACTAATACAGACTGTTGGATGAGCTTACCTGGGGTCATGGTGCACATGGTTTCCAAACATTTCATTGAAGGCTTCCATGTTAGCTGGAGGAAACAACAGGAAGAACCCATAAAAGAGTCGCACTAAAGTACTGGTAGATGGATTTGTCGATATATACTGATCTCCTCTGATAAGAATAAAATTGCAGGGCAAATGCATTATGTACTGCAGGATATGTGTGTCGTTTTTATCCATCACATGTATCATCCCCAAAACAGGATCCGGATACAGATCACAGTATAGCAGCAAAGAAGTGAATAGATTAATGTTGATGACTTTTAATTTCAACTTGAAGTAAATTAAACAATATTCAATTCAAACTACTATTCAGCAATTCTTTGGTCACCTTCATTTTCAATAATGCATTTGAGGATCTGCTCCACTGTGTCCTGGTTCTCCTCGTCCTCATCTGAAACACAGTAGAACAAACAGATTAAACCCTCAGCTTTTACATTTTGCCTAAACTGGTCTAAATTGGTCTGTCAACCAACACTGGTAGATTCACTGAAGTTCACAAAAAGAGAGGGTTAGAGCTATCACTCAGTACAATGGAGTATTGTACAATGTGGTGACTATTGAAAATGTACAGACAGTTATACTACAATTAGTCCACTTTGAGTATAAGTAAATCATTTGATGAACAGTACTATTGGGGCATATGTTTTTTTTTCAAGTAGTTATGCCATTCCGAGAAGTCCACTATCTTTAGCTCTGTAAGCGTCTGTGTTTGTGTGTTTACAAGTGTATGAATGCTCATATGTGTGCATATACAGTTTTATGTATCAAAGTAAGTTTATGTTTGATTAAATCAGTGTGTGTGAGAGCACTTGTGATTCAGACTTCAAAGAAGTTTTGAATTATTTGTGTATAGAGTATTAGAGTATAGAGTAATGTTTCTTTCACACATGTACTGTAACCCTGAACTCAGACATTAAGCGGAAGAGGTGTCCTTGAGAATGCAAAAATGTTCAAATAAGTTGGGCCGGACATACACTGCCAGCTCCCTCAAAGTCTATGTAATCTTCGATTGAGCCCCTGTGTGAATACAGAAGGTCATTGTTCAGAAAATTGACAGCGAGGGAGTGGACGTGTTGATGACATGTCTATCATTAACGTAAGAAAACAAACATGCAAGGGCCAAGGGTCATTTACGCAAAGAGGCCATCAAAAATGTCAAACTGGAGAGACAACAAGATTCTGGAACTTCTGTCAGTAAGGGCCGATGCCAATTTAAAATTCAAGTAATGATAAGAGACTCGTTTATGATCGGGTTGTTTTTTTTTTCATTTTGTTTTTCATATTTGCTGATAATTCAAACACGCTCCTTTTTGTTCCCAACACTGGTAATTGACCATTCTTTTAAACACACAGACTTTCTGCTAGGAATGTGTGGTCTTTAAGCCCTTGATAACCCTGATGACATTAGAAAACTTCTATAGAGCCCACAAGCATTATAGACAGGCTGAATAGCACTCCCCGAGACTAGTAAATTGAATGCAACCTGTTGAGCGTCCCTTTAGGTACTTGTGACTTCCTTGTCTATACTCAACCCACCATCTGCATTTCCTCCAAGCTTCTCCTCCTCCTCTTCATCGTCCATCTCTCCAGTGCGGCAGCGGTAGCCCTTCTTCTTCAGCAGGTGGCAGACGAGGAAGCCAAGCAGTCCAGTGAGGAAGAAGAGGAAGACCACCACAAAGATTATGTAGGGCGGGGGATTATCCACCACCCCAGAAGCTTCTAATTCAGTCATAACGTAGGTTCGGTCTGAGTCATGAAGAGAGAAAATTAGATTTAATAATTTCCAGGTACTTTCAGAGTTTCAACTATTAAAGTGAGAACATGTTGTTGAGGTGAGACTGTTTTAATTTGTCCTCAGTCCTAGGCTTTTTAGGCTTTCTGTTCAATTGATGTATGAACTATTAGAGTGAGATAAAAAATGTGTCATGTGTTTCATCTTTTTCTGTTAAATTATCTGTAATGTTATGTTGCTTGGCTTTGAAAAAGTTGAGAATTACAGCTACTCACATAATACAGCAGCTAGTACAACTACAACCACATCAGAGATATATAAAATGGGAAATGTGTAAGATTTCTAATAACCAGATAAAATCTATAGTGACAGAGAAATAATTAATACCGCTGTTGTCTTTAGGGGAAGTTGAGCAATGAGGGTTTTAGGGTTTTTAGACGTATATTAAGCGTGTTTCTAACAACTGGTTTGGAGTGGATAAATTCGGCTACAGCGTAGTTTCGTCTGAACTTCACGTATAGACTACGCTTTACGCATGGCTGCAATCTGCCAGTAAACAGAGTAGAAGAAGTAGAGGTTGCAAACTGGAACCGTAACTGGAAATTTGCTTTGACCATCTAATTCATGTGCAATAAAAAAAATTGAGAATTTGTTTCAATACGGCAATTAGTAATTGTACTTTCATGTCTGCTAGAATTGGCCATGTTTAATGCTGTCTGGAGACCAAGAATATTTGAATATCCAGGAAGAACACTGAAGATGACTTATCCATCATGCGAGTTAAATGTTCTCTTAGTCAGAATTTATTCGGCAAATGCGATTCCATAACAGATGTAGTGCATCAACTCTTTCTCAACAAAGCAGCAAAAACCACCTCAAGCTAGCGTAAAAACTTTTGTACACAATTGAGGAAGTTTTATCGAATTATGCCGTTACTTCAAAATGCATATAAAAATACATGAATAGTTTGAGGACAACATAAATGTGATGGGGAGTTTTTACGAGAACAATAAAGAGCACCTCCCAGCCCTAACCTCAGTCAATTGAGACAGAGGCATAGTATAAGTTTAAAAAACGTACAGGCTTTGTGGTTGGTTCAAATCATCATCAAGCCTTCTGTTGCAGACTGGTCAACATCAAGAGTAGGTCTAGGAAACAGAGAAAGGGAGGAAGATAGATCCATATAAAGAGACCTTTCAGATATTTCAAAGGAAAGAAGGAAGAAAGAGAGACACTCATTTTTTGCCTTGAAAACTGTTCCACAAAAGGAAAATGGCTTACAGGCAGTTATAACACTCAGTGGTACAAACATGTCTTTTGAACAAACTGTGTAAATGTATTGTTCTGTTAGTGGCTGATCAAAGCTAACTGACCCTGAACAAAGTACCAGGGTCAGTTCGCAAATGGTCAGTTAGACAACTCATTAGCACATTAGCTTAACTGTTACACTGTCTGTGAACAGTGAATGGCGCAAGACAGCTTAAAAGCTACGATGGCTTCCTTTATTTTGGACTATCCGGCTCTGTCCCTTCAAAGGTCAGCACTGTCAGGATGGCTTATTAGTCAACGGCTCAAAATTTGTGTGTCAAAGTCCATCACAATTGTGCAGACTTATATTGTCTTTTTGGAGGAAATCCACTAATCGCGTCAATTTCAATACACTCTGGAATCGCCACCATTTCACAATTTTAAATTATGGTGTGACCAGGACTTAAAGAGAAAATACAAAGAGCCTCCAAAAACTGAATAGCTCCAGCCCATCCGGCTAGCGTGGTAGTCTGTGCCATTTTCTGGTGTGAGTGGGCTTTTAATTACTGGATGTCACAATCTGCTTCTCTGACCCTCCCTTCCATCAGCCACATTCCCACCTCTCCAAACTGTTCATGGCCATTTTCTACCTGTCAACAAAATGCCCTTTGACTTTTCCACCTGCCCCAGCCATATTACTGACTCCAGCCCCTCCCCCGTGCCCTGCAATAACCCCCTTTCCCTCCAGTCTAAGGCCCAATCCCGTAGTCTGCTGGGGAAGCAGCATTGGAACCGGAGACACTAACAGATTTAACAAACTGGTTAAGAAGGCCGGCTCCATCATTGGCTGCAAACTGGACACTCTGGAAAAGGTGGTGGAGAGGAGGACACTGAAGAAACTATTATCCATATTGTATAACCCGGATCACCCTCTCCACCACCTACTGCAGGGACAGCGGAGCACTTTCTCCAACAGACTGATCCAGCTCCGCTGTCATAAGGACAGGTACAGGAGAACATTCCTGCCTACTGCTATAAGACTGTATAACAAATGTTATACAGTCAAAATCTGGCCAAATCAATCACACATCTATAACACCGTTACACTGTTTTTGTTGTTGTTGTTGGTTAAATCTTTGCACTACTGTTTAGTTAGTTAATTTAATATTATTCTATTTCATTGTATATATTGTGCATTTTTATACCTAATATTTTTACTCTGTTATTCTTATTGTATATATTGTGCATTTGATATTCAAGATTTTTAAGATTACTTAATCCCTCGCAGGATTAAAAAAGTATCTATCTATCTATTTTATACACAGGGTTACCAATGGAAGCCGGAGACATACGAAAAAAAAAAGGTAAACAAAGAGGACAGCCTGGCTTTTTACATTCACACCAAAACATTAAGGATTAAAGATGGAACATAAAAACACATGAAAGCAGAGGAATGACAGCAGATACTATATTACACACGTGGTATATTCATCAACCATTTCTTTTAATTTTGTTGTCAAAGCTGTTTTGACAAAAACAAGTAAATAGATTATTTGACAAATACCTCTCATCTCGTGAGGCAAGAGCCTGGAAGACATTCAAATCAGGGAGTAAAAAGCAAAAAATAAATAAACATTTATAAAAATGATAACGTGATATGTCGCAGCAAAGTGCTGTCCCATTCGTATTTACATAATTTCAAGTCCTTACGGTCTCTCACACCCAACCATTTAACAGGTGAGGTCAGAGTCCCTGAGGGTTCAGGATTGAAGGTATTAGGGGGGACATTGGGCTTGGGAGATTGATACAACAAAGGATGTTTATCTCTCTGTCCCCCGTGCAGCTTTGGGACTCTCTGATCACTGTGTGGTACCAATGTGGCGGCAATCAGACCCTGCTGAACCAGGGCTGCAGTTCTTGGCTTGTCCTACAACTATGGGTTCAACAGTTTAGTGTTTCTCAGCAGCTAAGAGGAAGACAAGCACAACCCAGTCTGACTGGCTCCAAAACACAATCTCACAGCAATGTCAGAGACTCATGTGGTCAAGGCTAGATTATGGACTAGGCCAACAGGAGCCCTGAATCCCCCAGGTTCACTGTGTGCCAGTTGGGTTGTGACAGTATGATTAAATGTAAACATGTTTTCAGAAAAAGGGGTCTTAACTAGTATCTGGTAAAAATACTATATATCACATTAAACCACAAGAATGAAAGCCAGTTGTCTGCTTAACGAAAGAAAAGTGAACAGATAATAGGAAACCATGTAGCGAGCATCAACAGATACCACACAAAGATACACTGCACATGCATGACATGGACAAGCTTGTATAGATCATTTATCTTGGAGTGATGTACTTACTTTAAAGACCTTTTTTAAATATGTGTAATTTTGCCATAGCTATAAACTCTCTTACAAATGCACAAGCCTTGCAAAATACAGAAACATTGTAGCATCTGTCTTTATGGCAAACAAATGGTCTGTACTTGTATAGCGCTTTTCTAGTCTTCTGAACATTTAAATTGCTTTAACACTACATGACATCATTCACACACTGATGGCAGGACTAACATGCAGGACTCTAGCCAACATTCACACATCACATATTCATACATACCATCACATATTCATACATCGCAGGCACAGCAATTTTGGGTTAAGTGTCCTGCCTGAGGACACATTGACATGGAGTCGGGGATCGAACCACCGATCCTCTGACTGAAGGACGACCCTGCTCTACCACTGACCCACAGTGGCCCCATGATAGCTGCCAAATAGATAGTTCTTACCATTTTCCTGCCGGTCAACGGTGGACACATCCAAACATGTGAAAGTCAATGTGGTGTGGCAAAAAAAACACAGAAAAAAGCTGTTGAGATTTGGTTGATAAACAATGTAAACATGTGTGCGTTGGATAAGAAACTCAAACCAGCAGACAGCATGTGCCCTCCCTGTACAGTCGAGGGGGGTTCCCCTTAGCCAGACCTTTTCTGTCTATCTACACAGAGGCTTAGAGACAGTGCGTGAGAAGAAAAAGAGAAAAACATCAAACAAGAGAACATATATATATATATATATATATATATATATATATATAATTATGTGTATACGACACATAACATCTAATTGTGAATGTGTTGACAAAAAATATATGCATACACAGTGTAGAAACTGAGTTTACATAGCAGCTTATCAGTGTTGCCCTCCCGCTGGCTTATCAGGGTCCAATAACGCCCCTCACACAAACACACATATGTATCAGCACTTTATCCCTCAGAAATGTTTTAGGGTGGTTAAGCATTGATAGTAGGCCTACATACTCTATCATTAGCACTCACCCCTGAACACCTTCAAAACAGCTTATTTTACATCACCGTCTTTGTGAAATCAAAAAAAATGTAATTCAAAGTACAGCAAGTGGTATAATGATAATTAATAAAAGAAATCCAATACTCAGCTCCATTTATTCACAGTAATAATAATAATAATAATTCATTTATTTTGTCTAGTGCTTTAAAGGGTACTCAAAGGCACTTTACATGGTAAAAACAGAAACAATAAAAGCAATTACAATATGAACAAAAGAGATGTCATAACAGTAAGAAACAAAAACATCCATAACTAGCATTAAAGCTTAAAAGCAGATTTAAATAGATGAGTTTTAAGTGCAGTGTTGAAAGTGGCGAGTGACGGAGAATGTCTGAGGTGCTGGGGGAGAGAGCTCCAGAGGGAGGGGGCAGCAATGGAGAAGGCCCCGGTTGGTAAGGAGGTTGGCGTTGGCGGATCTAAGGTTGTGGGTGGGAGTGAGTCGGAGCAGGAGGCCCAAAAGGTATGAAAGGGCTATGGTTGTGAAGGGCTTTGTATGTAATGAGGAGAATTTTGAACTGGATTATTTGCTGTATGGGGAGCCAGTGGAGGTTTTCAAGGACTGGGGATAGTGGAGTGGGTGGTGGGGGTGATGGATTTGGTGGAGATGTAGAGCTGGGTGTCGGCAGAATATGGAGACCATGATGTTGCCAAGAGGGAGCAAGTAGAGGATAAAGAGGAAGGGACACCTTGAGAGACTGGGGATGTGTCAGACTTGAATTTACTGACGCTAATGAACTGTTCACAGTCAAAGAGGTGTGATTCGAAGAGAGGAGGAAGTCGTTGGAGACTTTGATTAGGGCGGCTTCTGTGCTGTGATGAGCTCTGAATCCGGATTGAAATAGTTCATACAGTTGGTTCGAGTCCAGGTGGGTTTTTTCCCCCACCCCTAGGTTGTAGATAATGAAGTTGCACTGGAAGCCAGTATGAACATGGGGATGTACGGATGTAAGAGAGGTTGCTTTTGTTTATGGCTTTGTGACTGTGGTGTAGACGGGGCAGCCTCTCTGTCACAATAGACTGAATGGGGACTGAATGGGGAGAGTTGTGGCTGAAGGGGTTAATGACAAGTGGGGCCAGTAGGGGGAGCAGTCACGGGAAACTGTGGCTTGAGGTGTCAGCGTAGAAGAAGAGGAAAGGGTGTGTGTGGGGAGTAAATAGTCAGTCGCGTGGACAGGATTGTACAGCATGCTGTAAATTAGTCGCAAGCAGGTGGCTACACAGCTTGTTGAGAGGAATACCATCCTTCTTAAAAGAGGAAGAGCGGTCCCAAAACAGATTCAAAATTGTCAATGAAGCCACCGTTGTGGGTCCTGCAGGCGGACTGGAGCCAAGTGTGGAGGCTGAGAACTCTGCTGAGCCGCTGTGATCCACGGCCGAGTGTGGTAGTTGGACCACTGATAAAAGCGGACAGTCCACGGCTGTTTAAAAAGTATGAATGTATGGATTTTTAAAAACAAACTTGGTCAACTCTGTATCGTTGATTCCCACATGAACGATAATTTGTTCAGTAGGCATGACAGTGTCAACAGGATGTTAGGGGCCGTCGCTCCAGGGAAACAGTGTGTGGTTGTGTTGAAGAAATGGACATTCCTGATTATCGAATCCCAGACTCTCAGTGTGGTTGGGGAGAAGAGGGGACGAGGAGATAACATTGTGCGCATAATGCATGTGGATGGAGGAGGCGAAGATTAAACTAGTGGTGGCGGAGTGGACAGGGAAGGACTGACAGGACGAGGGAAAGGAGCTCGCCGCGGTGCTGGTGTAAAGAGCGGTATAGAGAGCTGAGTCCTGGTGTGAGAGGAGGGCTCAGGAATGGCTGGCATAGGGATCTCAGGGGACACAGGGCTGTAGGTCCTGCGAGGCGGCAGGTGAGATGGTGGAGGAGGCTGGGAGTTGTGAAGGGCAAGGATGTCGTATTCATTCTCCAGCTGTACGTTGAAGTGATGAGGGGTGCAAGCATGGACCAGGGACCAGGACTCGTGATGGGATGGAGTGGAGCTGACTAGGGCTTTAGGCTTAGCTTCGAGCCGTAGCCAGGAATCCTCAAGAGGTGCGGTAGCATCATGCACACGGTCGCTGGTTGTGTCGGTTTGTCCATGAGCTTCTTGGCATCCTGGAGCTTGTAGAGTGTGGATATTCTTCCTTTCAGCTCTGTGATTTTATTGGCCAGGCGGGTGCAGCTGACACAGTCCGATGGGGAGGCGAGTGGAGCCATAGTAGTTGTGGGGGACGCAGGGGCTCCAACCCGGAGCCCACAGCCTTGTTCAGGTTTAAGCAGAGGTGACATCTAATTCACAGAGGGTCCCATTTTCCATTTATCGATTGTAGACACCTGTGACATCTGTGGTCCCCTCAGCATTAGCTAGCTCCAAAGCTAAATGATAAAAATGTAAATTTGTGAAAAAAAGGGAGCGGAGAAACATACGACGCCACACAACGCTAACGCTTGCGCATAACCTCTAAAATTGGAGGGGAAACCAGAATGTCAACACACAGTCAGTACAGTTTCTCTGTAGCAACCAACATATTGGTTCACAAGGTACTGTACACAAAACTACATATTTGTCCTCTTAACTGTGGTGCTATTTATCAATCTAGTTGGTTTTGGTGTGAGTTGCATAGTTTTGGAGATATTGTCCATTACAATGTCTGCATTCTCTAATACATATGGGACAGTTTCATGAAACTATTTTACAATTTAACATAATGGTCCTATTTCACATTCCCCAAACTGTTTAATAGACGTGATATTTCGACATAGGCACCTTCCCCTCAGCTTGCTGTTTACTGCTGAATTCCCCTATAAAATGCACTGTCAAGCAAACAGGTAGCCTTTGTGTAACTTTACCTTTGGGGAATGTTCCTTGCTATTTACTACTTATTCTGATTGCTGTTATTGGTATGATATTGAGAAGGTGTCTGAAAAAAACAAAGGACTAGTCTCTGTACTTGTCTTGTTAGATCTTAGCCATACATTTGACACCATTGACCATCACATCCTATTACAGAGAATGGAAAATGTAATTGACACTAAATGTTTAAGTCCTATTTAGCAAATCAATCCTAGTTTGTAAACGTAAACGATGAATCCTCCATGCACACCAAAGTTAGTCACAGAGTTCCACAAGGTTCTGTGCTAGGACCAATTCTATTCACCTCATATGTTCATCCATTAGGCAATATTATCAAAAAACACTCCATAAACTTTAATTGCAATGCAGATGATACCCAATTATATTGAGCTACCAATCAAGCCAGACAAAACCAACCAGTTAGCATAATTCCAAGCATGCCTGAAGGCAGTTTTTTTCAACCTTTTCTGAGCCATGGTACATTTTTTACATTCAAAAGATCCCACGGCACACCAAGTTTTGCTTTGAAGTGACGGGTGTTTCGTTTGGAGATGGCGTTTAAGCTTGATTGGGACCATGGCACTGTTGGATAGCTTTTCCCCACACACCAAGCATAACGGAGTCGGTGCAGCTGGAACCCTAGTGAAAGTAAAGCCAAACGAAAGATAACTTTCACTGTATTGCCTCGAGCTCACCGTTTTTTCTTTCTTTTGACCACCACTCATACGAGGCTTTTCATCTGGGTTAGAATGTTGTCCAGGACCCAGTTCAGAGTCTGCATTTTTCCTTTTCAAATATTTCTCCATCGCTGTACATCTTGTCACCGCAACCTCTCCCGCGCATCATTTAATTCTACCGTCTTAAATTAACAAGGTCATTATTGCGCTACCTATTGCCATCCACTGGCATGGAAGAGTATTTAATTACTATATACCACTATATTGCAGGCTCAGATGCCCAACAATGGCAAATTATTTTAGATGGCATTGCCCTGGCCTAAAATGGGGAGAATCTCTGAATTATCTTTGATTAGGATGTCTATTAACTCCCACATAAAACAAACTTCAAGAACTAACTGTTTCACCTGTGTAGCATTGCAAAACTGAGGCACATCCTTTCTCAAAACGATGCAGAAAGTTAGTCCATGCATTTGTAACTTCCAGACTAAAATATTCCAATTTCTTATTATCAGAGTGGATCCCTCAAAGTTCCTCTCCTTGAGGTTTCTTCCTTATTATTTCCCCCGTTAAAGGTGAGGAGTTTTTCCTTACCCGATGCGAGGATCCAAAAACAGAAAAGTAAAATTAAAACCTCGTTTGGACCACTCATTTTTGTTGTCCTTGCTAGCCTGCTGTCTAAACGACAAAGAAAAACATATGATGGATGTTTGGTACAAATAATTTGGTAAAAATAGATTTTGGAAATTAAATAAAATGTATTATAGTTGTCATATACATTGTCAATATACATTTAACATCTGCATTTAACCCATCCCTAACATATTGGGAGCAGTGGGCTGCTGAGAAGTGCTCGGGAGCGGTTAGGGGTTTAGTGTCTTGCTCAGGGACACTTCGTCAAAATATTTGGGAGAAGTGTCTTGGCTATTTGTCAATCTAAATAAATTCTGCCTCTGAAGTGGGATCCAAATTATCCTTAGTTTTGGTATCAAATTAATCCATATCTCTGCCTTAAATTTTTAAATACCCAAATGCAGGATTTTGTGTGGATAGATTGAAATCTGAATCCAAATCTTCAGGATCAGAAATCTTTGGATCTGCTTATACACAGTTTTTAGATCAGATCAGAATTCCCTGATTTGAATGTCTTCCTGTCTCTTTTTTCACAAGATGGGGGTGATTTCATATAATCTATTTATTCGTTTTTGTCAAAACAGCTTCAATGACAAAATAAAATATTTGATGAATAAATAAATAGATATCCTCTGATTTCATGTTTTTTTTTGTTCCTCTTCATTTACCTTTTTTTTACGCCTCCATGCGTCCACTGGTTACCCCGTGTTTAAGTCACATTGCAATGATTTGTGGGTAATTTCCTTGGGCTAAGTCTGCATCTAATGCTGACTTACGGAAAGGGTTCATAAAGGGCTCAAAATGTCTGCGAGAGAGCCCTCAAACACTTAATGATTTGACAGTGGGACAGAACTAAACCCTTACAGACTTTACGGGACGCACCTCAAAGTCCGTGAGTCCGTAAGGGTGGAGATTGGGATTGGGCCAATATCTCATTTCTGGGATTGTACTTGCTTTATATTAGGCATTTACTTTAACACTATATGCTGAAGTCATATCCAACAGAAATCTAAAGTATTTGTTGTGCTGTAGACCTGTAAGGTAAAACAATCTGTTGATATATTTAAACATAGACTGTACTAATTATTTAAATTCATCTCTAGAACTACACCCGCTCATTTGTCTACCTTCAATAAACATCTCAAACATCTCGTCTGGAGCGCATTCTAAACAATGCCCCAGGCGGCCACAACCTTTATGAACCAGCAGAATTATGCATTCCATCCTATTCAACCTAACAAAATCACTTATTGTTATATTCAATTGATGACCATGGATGTGAAAGAATAGATGAAAGAAACATACTGACGCTGAGATGAAGGTTCTTGACGCATGCCCAGTCTCTCTCCCGGACACACACTCACAGCTTAAAGAGACAGAGCTGAAAGCAGCAGAGAGATGACTCAGCATCATCATGACCTCGACAGAATCATCTCCCAATGACGTGTGTGTTTGTTCAGAGCTTTACGGCTATATTGCGTTGCTCAGCATATATACAGTGAAGGAGAGACGGGAATGTTGGTGTGGGTGCGTGTGTGTGTGTGTGTGTGGGGTGGGGGTGGGGGGGGGGGGGGGGGGGGGGGGATGTCATTACGTCAGAGAACTCTGACATCACAGGGATCTAAAATAGTTTGTATGTCGATGACAGAGGGTGGGGTTGCTGAACTTTTTACATGAACACCATTGGCTGTGGTGATGCAGCAAAGCCCTACAGTGAGTGTGAATGGTCAAATTGAAAAGTCGATTATAAGTGAATTCATGTTCCATCACACCATTCCCTTCATGTGTTAAGCTCAAAATGTTGAAAGTGTAACATTAAAGACTTAACATGAGTAGTCATGTCAAGTTAATTCTACTTATACAGCCCAATATCACAAATCATAAATTTGGCTTAATGGGGCTTTAACCAGAATTGTTTACTGCAGGGTTATTAGGTGTTTATTAAATTTAAGATGTTCAATGGCGGCCGGTGTTGCAGTTACTAGCGCTGTTGTCGCACTGCGAAAGGCTTCTGGGTATGCATGTTCTTACCGTGTCAGCGTGGAGTTCACAATGGACACCTTTGTGTGATGGAAATCTTTGACTCTGCCCTGCCTATTTTAAAGGACAAAAGAGATGTTCAGTACATGTTGGAATGAGTCAAATCTACAGAGTGAACTAACTACACCGAATCACCATTGTCACTGACTGAATTACTAGCTTTTCGCAATGGAGTTCTCACTGGTGACTGAGAGCACCGTTGTCAGCTCAGGTGCGATTGACAGTATGTTACTTTCTCATTAATAGCTTATTAAAAGACCACAGAAACAATCATGATGGGATAATTCTGTTAATAGACTGCTGCAGTGCTGTGCAGGTTTTGGGGGGAGTTTTTCCTGTTCCGATGTGAGGGTCCAGGAACAGAGGATGTCGTATGTGTACAGATTGTAAAGCCCTTTGATTTTGATTTTTTTGGGGGGTTATTTTGGGCTATACAAAATTAATTAAATTGAATTGCTTGTACAGGCCTAGTTTTGTACTGAACTGAATGTGACAGCTTGGACCAGTAAAATCCAGTATCCCTGTGGCTTTAATATCTTAATATGCTCTTTACTTAGTGTTCAGTGGCATGAGACAGGCACAGGACAAGTTCACATCAGACAAATGGGAGGTCCACTTCGTTTGATCACTTCCTCTATGTTTGGAGAAGGCTGTTGATGTGCTACTGACATTACTTACTTAATGGAAAGGACAACAATGACTATCATGACTATCATCATCACCATGCTTCTAATGTATGGGGACAAAAGGAATCTATAGGTGTGTCTAACGTACAAACAAAAACAATAGAATCCAACTATCCCTGTAAATATTTTCCTGAATCCGTCACACTTTAAAAGAGTGAATCCCCTTGACTATCAGCATGTAATTTGTTTTATTTGCCTTCCTGTTTGGCACTGTGTGACTGGTCTGAATGTCAGCCCCTGTCCTCCCTGTGTTTGTGTGGTTCCTACAATCCAAAACACATGCAAATAAGTCCAACATTCATACATCTCAGATTAACTGAAAACACAAAATATTCCATAGCTGTGTATGTGTTTTCTTTCTGGTTGTCCAGTTTTTTTCCTCAATGCATGCAAGTGGAATATCTTCCAGACAGCAAGGAAATAGCCTCCACACCAGCTCCGCACCCATGAACAAATAGGAATAAGCAGGTATGATGGATAAACGTATTCCTACTCTAACAGAAACAAATAGGCTAGTAATTATTTGTTCATTATAATGGTCAAAACAAAAACAGAAAAAAATTACACAATCCAAAGGGGTTAGAGCATTATCATCCTCAGACTTGCTCACAAACTGCAAATGTGAATACATTAATTAATACAAAAATAAAATATGTACAGATGGATCTTAAGCCCTAATTGTATATGACATGTCAGTTAAAGTGACGATCTCAAAGATTTTCATTTAATAAATCTCTGTTAAGTCACAGAGCACAATGCTGTATTGTAATATTTATATATTTACAGTATTACAAACTGGGTGTCTGTGGTGACATTCACGGACAAATGCTGTTTTACACTTTTCTTCATTACACACAAAAAAATGAACTTTGCACACAATTCTGAAAAAGTAGCATGTTCGTATGGAATTTTGTATCGATTCCAGAATGCTAAACTCTACCACGTCATTCTTTTCACTCATATAGAAATTCTAAATCAACCAAAACTCAAATCTTAAGGATTACCACTTTAAGGAAAAATGTGTAGGCGATATATCTCGTATACATGTGTTGACCCTACAGATGGGACAACACATGGCACTTGTATTAACATTACGCCGAAGTGTACAAACCCCCCATCATATATTACTGGTGACAGCAGCAGTGCCATCTGATGAATATTTGACTAACTTCCCGTGGGAAGGCTGGGAACTTTGCGTTTTTTTCCGGACTGAAGCCGACTCGTCTACATTCCAGAACATTCCAGCGAAATTCTTCCAAAGGAACCAACTGGCAATGTTCTACTCACTGAGGACTCCCAATGAGGATCCACAACCTTATCCAAAGGTCATTAATGTTACTTCTTTAGTTCTACGTCCCACAGCATCAGCCGCTCCACTCCTTCCTACTGGACTGGTCTTTAGTTAAAGCATAGACTGCAGCGCAGGGTTATCGTCCTCCCAGTCTATGCTCCGACGAATCACTCTCACCAGACGTCATTCGAAAATGTCTCAAGTTCCCGCGACTCTACTTGTTTGCAGCTACCAAGGTCTTTTTAAAACATCTCGGATACTCACTATTTAATCATGTGGCACTGTTCTGCAATTCGGCTCACACACAAAGTAAATGAATCACCGTATCCATATGTAATCTACCTTACCTTGAGCACGGCAGCATGCTGTCAGGGAGGCGCGGTGTGTTATGATAACATGCGACACATTTTAAAGTTTAGAACCTCGATATTAGTAGATATTGGTTGATCTAATAAAGCGGAATTTAGCAGTCGTCTCCATTCATTCCCGAATCACTGCGTGTACCTTCTTACAAGTCAGAAAACACTAAAGTGCGAGATTGTGTCATTTTTCATGCACAGGATACGGGACGGCGTATATCACCTACACAGTCACGTTGATTCCCAGTATCATCCATCATCCCCACCCAGTCAATAACACCCAAACCACACCGTCATCTTCATATCTGTAGGCACTCGGCCATCTGTCACCCAAAAGAAAGCGGTCCAACACTGAGCACACAGTGAGACCTTATCTGAATCCTGAAGGTTAAACAGTAAGCTATACTCAGACAACTGGTCCCGAGACACCACAAAACAGAGACATCTAGCCAGGATACTGCACCTTCAGTCAGACAAGCTTCAGTGTTCCAGCTGGTGAGATGATGTCCCATGGCTGCAGCCTGCTCCGTGTCCTCTGCTCGGAGCAAGAGGATGCGGCTATCTGCTGAGGCGGGCAGGATGACAGGAAGCTGGGAGGCATCTGTCTGTCTGCTTCACGGGCTACTCCTGCTGCAAATTTGAATTTAACCTTTATTTATCCAGAGAGTCAGCTGAGCTCCACTTAGCTTCACATGGACTGAAATATGTGATGCCTATCTGTTTTATTTATAGGTTTAACCCTCCACCCATCCAAGTATGTTTGCTGACCAGAACATATGTTACAATGTAATTATCAAAATAATGATTATACATAACGTATAAAGTTAGTACAAGTAAAAATAAGTATTGCTTTTCTAAAGATCAGTTAATTGAATAACTAATTGGTTTTAAAATATATATAACCAAAGTCTCACTGAATCCTTCCCAAGGTAGAACATTTACCCCAACATATAATTAATTTCCATAAAAAATAAAAATGTTCCCATTTTCTGATGTTTCAGGCAAAATTAAATAAAAGTCTTTGTTTCATCAATTGGAAGCTCCGTCCCAAAAGGAATATGCATACATATGTAAACATATGAAAATGTAAAACTTTGAAAAACACAAAGAAAAAATTAACTAACTAGGGGTACGATATCCTTAATCCTTACTTTATATCGATAATGATTAGTATATTTTAATGGGGTCAGTTATTGAAGGGCCAACATTTATTTCAGAGGGGCAATTTGAACAGACAAATCGTCACATCGGGTGTAATTCTATCTTAGGGTCTACTGAACAGCTTTTGTTTTAATGTCGCCACTTGTTTTTATGTCGCCACTGTGTGTTATAATTATTATCACCATCATTTTGGGATTCTTTTATTCATCATCTGCCTTTATTGTTTAAAAAAATCTATGTAATCATTTGCAAATAGTTTTGAGATAACATTAGTATTTCATTTTGAAAAATCGAACCGGATGTGTTTCAAGTTCCGCAACTGGTAGCGTTAGCTAACTAGCTAGTTTGTTGTTGCTTCAGCAACAGCTGCTAAATTAGCTATATATCGTTCTGTCGACTTTGACACATCGTCGACTAGCCGTCGGACGGTAACAAGCGCTGGGACTTTGGGTAAAACGTGGCCAGGCAGCCGAAACCTAAAAGTGCATTGACGTTTTTTGCTAGTTGGATTCGCAACCTCGCCCACTACACTAGCTAGCGTTACATGTTAAGCTAACGCTAACCTCTATAGACACCCCTCAGCCTATGAAGTGCAGCTAGCTTAGCGAATTCATCTAAGCTAGCAGTGCCTAACAACGTTACAAATTCACATGAAGTAATTCAACTGAGGTATGTCGTTGTTTAATGTAACGTCATCTATTTCATCAGTGCCAGTAGCTGTAGCAGAGTTAGGTTATCTCACTTCCGCTTTTGTCTGAACGGTTTTACATTTACTTTGATAGCAATTCATTTTTGTTACCCACTTCTTGAATTGACGTTACAGTACATTTGCATATTAATTAGATATACTAACTTAGTTATTTTCAACAGCCAAGCTTCAGTCATCACGAAGTATCGTTAAACAACTGAACTGTCACTGTTGGCACATAACGTTACTTAGCTTAACTCTACTCTGCGTTAGCTACGGCTAAGCTTCAAGTCTTGTGACCTGCAGGTTGATATCGACACATCTGTTAATGCTTGGTTGTTCGATGAAGCTTATGTGTTGAATTCCGTAATGATATATGCACGAAATACATTTTATGTCAAAAAATGTAATTTAGTCGAATACAATTTTTTGAAAACCACCTTGTTCATTTACCACAAAATGTAGAAATAGAAAATCAATAGAATGTTGATAGAAAATCTCTCAGCATTATTGCTAATTTAAGATACATTATAACCTCGCTATACTAGGGTATTTGGTACAGTGAAAGAATCCAAGAAAATGTGTTTCCCTTGAAGGTGTTTCTGTTGCAGTGATGTTGCTCTGTCCTGTGCAGGTGTATCCTTTGTTAAACCAACTTGATGGCAGGTTCCCAGTGGGAGCTTCCCCCAGAGCTATGTTGTCGGCCCATGGCCTTTGTTGCTCTAACTGGTCTGGATGTGGTGTACAATGCCGTGCACCGGGCCATTTGGGATGCCTTCTGCGCCAACCGGCGAGCTGACAGAGTTCCTATCTCTTTCAAAGTCCTTCCAGGAGACCATGAATACCCCAAATGTCGCACAAAGGTGAGCAGTAGATATAGAGATCTAGAAGTCCATCAACAATCAAGACCGTATGATATCCCAAAACCTATGACAAGGAATTGGAACACAGTTTCAGTTGTCATTATGCTCACTTGCAAATTTCTGCGTCAGTGCTACGATGTGGAAAAACATCAAATCACAAAAAAAGTTGTGAAGTCTTCACTGAGATCAGTGTTGCAGTCAATGCAGTATGTATACCTTTTTTTTCTGAATGGTGTATCGTCTCTGTTTGCCTGTCTAGCGAACGTCCTATGAGTGGTACATCCCTAAAGGCATCCTGAAAACGGGTTGGATGAATAAACATCTGAACCTGGTACCAGCTCTGGTTGTTCTATTCTACGAACTGGACTGGGATGACCCACAGTGGAAAGAGAAACAATCTGAATGTGCAACTAAAGTGGAGATTGTCAGGTAGGAGTACATGTTATATGTTATTTGTAATTTGTAAGTCGCTTTGGATAAAAGCGTCTGCTAAATGACTGTAATGTAATGTAATTTGCCTTCAGAAAGGGTTTTATTGGGTGACTAGCAGCGAGAGAGCAGGTGCTTCAGGTTTCTGTTTGATCAGCCTTGATTTGGTCCATTTGAACTGTTATATGTACTCTGTATGTAGGGGGTTGTTCTGCTGGTTGTAGTTTTTTTCATCAGATACAACTTGTCATGGATTTTCAGCATTTGTTTTTCAGATCAACTTCCATCATCCATTTCCATTTATTATATTTACAAAAAGTTATAACATAATAACGCTAAATATATGATAGATCATGCAACACTGCCAGTAGACTGTTGTTGTTGTTGTTGTATAGTTAAAATTGTTTCTTATTCCATTTTTCCAAAACTTGTTTAAGTATTTAGTGACTTTTGTATTGATAGCATTTTTGACAGCTGTCATACCTGGAAAAAACAAGAAAACCATTTGGAATGGACTGGGCTTCATAGAGCTAAAAGTATCCAGCAGATCAGCTCTTGACATTCCTTTATGCTACACAAGAAACACAAAACATCTGTGGCGTTTGGTCCAGCTGGTCAGGCGGTGATAGTCTCAATGTCCGCTGCACTTAATCCAGTACACACACTTCCTTATCTGATGAGGATGAGTCTGTCATAGCCTCGTCCATACGTGCTATAGGGACAAAAGTGAAAAGGCAACAAACTGAAAAAAAAATATAGAGAAGTCCATGGGAGCTACTGGCTGCCGCATCTGCATGCACCACCAACTCCAGACTTGTGTTTGTCTTTAGGACCAGTCTTCAGGGCAGGAACACCAAGGTGGCTGTGGTTCTAATCCAGAAGAAAACTCCTCTACCACCAGGTAAAGTTCTCTACTGAATCATATTTAAGTTATGCACATGTGTCATATCTCATCCACATAAGTTTTAACATGTATCTTCAGTATATTCTTGCCTTTCTTTCTGCAGTACAAAATTGTGCTGTCCGCACAAGGGTCCCGCGGGCACTGGTCAACTTATTTTTAAAGTGTTCAACCAAACCTAAGCCAAATGCTGTCTGTTTCACCTTTCTTTTTCTTCCCAAAACATCACTTATGTTCTTCGTTGTACAGGAGAGGACCTGGTAGCATCAGAGAGAGCAGCAACTCTTTGTAATGCCTGTGATCTGTCCGGAAAGAGTCTCTTCGTACTGCCACACACCGACCACTTAGTGGGCTACATTATAAGGTATTATAATTCACTAATGCCATATAAATAAACATTTTTAATACATATCGATGTAGATAGATATTTTGCAATTCATGAACTTATTGTCCAAATGACATTGACCATTTGGCTCTCCAATTAAAGTTGATGTTTTTATTACATGAGGTCTTTACTCTGATATTAATTGATATGCAATTTTGAATACACTTGCCACATTGTTATTAATATTGTGCCATTGACAGCTCTTTCAATGTGGTGCAGTCTTCTCGCTAAAATGAAACCAATGCATGTCATACGTGCAGCCAATAAATCTCTTCCAAACATTGTGTGTTTATTAAACTGAATTTGTGGTTCTGTAGGTTGGAGAATGCTTTCTACGAACATGCTCAGACTTACTACTACACTGAGATCCGTCGAGTCAAATCACATAAAGAGTTCCTCAACAAGACAACGCATCAGGTAGGAAGGCGCGCACACACACACACACACACACACACACACACACACACACGCTTTAAAATGCCCTGTCCTTATGCTGTTTCTTCCTCTCCTCTTCTTCATCTCTCGGATGTTCCTAGCTGCTGTTCGTCAGACACCAGTTTAAAATTGCCTTCTTCAGTGAGCTGAAACAGGACACCCAGAATGCTCTCAAGTAAGTCTGAGCCTATAGACTCGTAATGGGAACGATGATACTCTCTTCGTTGTTGTCAGCTCCTTGCAGGACTTAATGAGACTTAATGTTTTTAGCAGTAGTGTTTTTCCATCAGCAGATTGAAGTAAACAAATAGCGTATGATCTCCTGGAAAATGTGTTGCATTCACAAAGGTCTGATAATAGGAATGTTGTTATTGCTTATTAACTATTGTCATAATTATAGGAGACAAACTTCTGCTCAGAGTTTCTGAACAGTAGTTTGTTTGAAACTTGAACAAAAAAGAAATAATCAGAAGCATTACATTTTTATGGTTGCTAGTAGTATAGACACAGGTAGACCTGTATGTTGTATTCCAGCCGTTTCTCTTATTTTGTAAGTTTGTTTGTTTTCGTAGGTACTACAGAACTGCATACAGTCTTGTTCATGAGCTCAGGGCCCACGAGACCAACATGTTGGAGATCAAAACGATGGCAGGATTTATCAACTATAAGGTACATTTCCATCTGTCTGTTTGTAGCTGTGAAAATGGTCCTCTCATCACACCCCTGTGACAAGATATCTCAGAAAGAGTTGTCAGCCAGAAGTGTACAAAGATGAGATCCTGAGTTGTTCTGTGTTCAGTGACAATGCATAAAACATGCAGGGATTTGACTGACAAAATGGGATTCAACTCGGGAGGGGGGGGCAAGGACCCCCAAACTGATAGGGAGATGGAGCAGGGACCCCCTATTATATACAGTATATTGTATAAAATTGTGTTTTATATTAAACTGGACCTGGTGCCATGTATAAACATACCTTGTTATTGTGCATTCAATACTAAAGTATTCAAATAATACACAGGTTCATATATTCATGTTTTTATTTTAAACTTGTGCAAGCTACAGTGAGTAGAGTGGCCGTGCCACTGCCATTTAGAAACATACCTTCTATGATAATCATGCATACAAGCTATTCAAATTGACGTTTTTATTTTAAACATAAATGTGGAAACAAAATAGAGTGATGGCCTATTAGTACCACTGCCATGCATAAACATACCTGCTATCTTGCATACAATACTGAACTATTCAAATAATGGACAGATTCATGTTTGGGAAAAAAAAAAGTCTAATCAACCATAAATTTCTCGGACCCCCTGTTGAAGACCTCAGACCTACAGTTTATGATGATTGGCATGCCCCTAGTTTAGAGAAACAGACAGGAGTAACAGCATGGGAGCAAAGCAATGTACTGCTATGGCCAGGGGCAGCAGCAAAATGTATTTTAGCCACCTAAAGAATCAATTTCAGTTTAAGTGTACACTGTATTTAGAAAATGTTCACCCCTTTACCTTGAAATTGTAAGAAAGGGCTGTCATTTCTTTTTCCTCTCTCTAAATTCCTTGATGTCTCTCTTCTCTCTTTTTTTTCTCTTTAGATATGTCGTCTGTGTTTCCAGCATAACACTCCTCTAGATGCTATCGCCCAGTTTAGGAAGCACATTGACCTGTGTAAGAAGAAGATCGGCAGTGCTGAACTGGCGTTTGAGCACGCTGCATGGATGTCTAAACAGTAAGATGTGTTTAACATGTTGAAGTTATTAAAACTTAAATGATAGGTCTTTATTTACTTGGCTGCATGACTGAAAAAAGTACTTTGACAATACTTGCTGGGGTTTACATCTGGCTGAATTCCAGTTGCTAGAGCAGTGTAGTATTCTCCTAGTGTTGGGGAGTGAGGTGGAGGGACCCCAGTGTGTACCTAGCTAGTTCTTGTCTCATTTGTGTTCTGATAAACATGAAGGTAATCAAATTGAGTGCCCCATATTGCTATTTTCCAAGCTACTGTAGCTGTCATAGGGACTCTAAATGAAAAACATTTGCGAGGGAACGCACAACTTTCTCAGGAGAATGCAAAAGTATTTATCTTTTTTATTTTTTCCTCCATCTATTTTTCTTCTCCCCCATGTCCCCATGAGAGCTCCGTAGTTATTAGTCATTTTGTACTGGGGACTAATCTTTATGCCTGATGAAGACAGACTTGTACATCTACTGTATAAAGTCCTTTGCTTCCTCACAGGTTCCAGTCGTTCGGTGAGCTGTTTGATGAAGCCATAAAGTTGGGTCTGACAGCCATCCAGACCCAGAACCCTGGTTTCTACTACCAACAAGCTGCCTGTTACAGCCAGGACAGGAAACAGCTGGCACAGCAGCTTTGTCAGGTGATAAAGCTACAGCTACTGTTACTACCTCTCTAAGGACCATGTCGGAAATCAAAGAGGTTTACACCTGATGCAAACAGCCAGCTGTCATAGAGAGGGGGTGACACGATAAAGTTAAAGTGCAGTCTCTCCTGGAAGACATTCAAAATGTTGCACTTGGTTATTAACATGAAGAGTGACAGGAAATAGTTGTGTAAAGAATAAAACAACACAATTTTCTTTTGTAGTAACAGTAAGTGCTAAGTCTTAAGATAAAATCTTAGTAGAATCGTCATAAATCAAGTTGCAAAATAAGCCAATAATATTCACCACGTTAAACCTGAATGAATAATCGTTTCTATGAAGAAGCTTATATGTACTATCTTTCCCATAAAACACCAGTTAATGGTTTAATTTGATTGGTTGGTTGTTCAAGGCTGGAACGACTTATCCCTCTTCCGACCCAGGGGACACCCACACTGGGGGACTGGACTTCTATGGCCAGAGACCATGGAGACAAGGACACCAGAGTATGTTCTCACACACAGTTTCTCTAATGTCCAATTAAAAAAGTGTTGGATGACACATTTTTTAGCATTGCATCATGACATCCAGTCAAGTGTCTCTGACAGTGTTAGACATGTATGGGTAAGACATGGCTTCTGTGCTGTTGTATTTCCAGGTATTGAACCTCCAGATGCAGAGAAGGAGAA
Source organism: Cebidichthys violaceus (assembly GCF_023349555.1). Taxonomy (NCBI): domain Eukaryota; kingdom Metazoa; phylum Chordata; class Actinopteri; order Perciformes; family Stichaeidae; genus Cebidichthys; species Cebidichthys violaceus. The sequence goes on from NW_027176372.1 coordinate 5,856,174, forward strand.
GACAGGGATTTTGGCCCTGCAGATAAAAGAGAGAGATGTACCACATTCTGTAAGAATTCACAGCTGTGGTCAAATTGTAGCTCATGGTTTCATTGTCCCATTGCTTTGGGGCATGCATCTGAAATACACTAGTTTTATCATTTCTATATGATTATAGCATTATTTTCACATTATTATAATGGTTTTTGTTTGTAGAAAATAAGTCAATTCCTGTGAAAATGTGTGCAGTTTGTGTGACGCATTGCCATTTGCCACGGTGTATTTTTTTGATGCCACCACTGGAGGGTGCCAAACTCTATATATTAATAATGATATTTCAAATTCTAAACAAAGTGGTTTTAAATTCCATCAAGTAGATAATTCTTTAACCCAAGCTTGAAAGACTGTTGTAGTTGTGTGTTAACAACAGCAGAGGAAAGATGGTCAGTTTTGTGGTGTGCTTTTATGCTAGGAAAGTATAACAGTAGCAATGTTTTCAATTTTGAAAAACAAGCTGTTTTCAGCACCTTCAACACAAAATGCTCCAGTCTTCAGAACAATGCACCTCCTGCTGTCAAATATTGATCCTTTGTCATCACAGTCCCATATTAAAAATTGTACTGCTGTACGGAAACGTGCCTCTCACTGTCTGCCCCAACAGGAGCTGATAATAGCACTTCTCAGTAATGCTGTCGCCCAGTTTAAGAAGTACAAATGCCCTCGAATGAAGAGTCACCTCAGTGAGTATCATTGTGCTCTTTTAATATCCACAGTCCTTTATGGCCTCCAGTGCCTCCAAAGGATGCTACATCCAAATGAGGGATGTTAGATTTCATTATTAATAAAGGCACTACATATTATTCTTCTGTTAAATGCTGTTTGTATTTTATAGTGAGTTTGATTATTGATGCATTCTCTTTTTACAGCCTTGTACATGTAGACGTAAACACCTGCACTCATCAGGTAGACGTTTTTGAGGCTTTGGTGGACCTTGTAGGATATGAAAGTTGTCGATGTTATGTGACCACTTAGTAAGGTGAGGTCATCAAAGCATCCTTCAGATCAGTTACGTCACTAAAGCCTCCAACCTAAGTTGCAGCTTGTACTTTTTGAAGACATGTAAATTAGTGCAATGCCAGGTCTGCACGTGGACAAGTAACTTATAAAACGTGGCTTGAGAGAGACCAGGATCTGCCTTCTGGTTTACTTGACATTGATATCTGCTAGAGGAGCCATATGTGGCCTTATGTCATATGAAGACACAAGCCAGCTTTTATTTAGGTCATATTGGCCGCCAGTCATGGTTTGTTTTTTAATATTATTTTAGACGTACTGTGGTAAATTCTACATTCTTATATTTTTTCATTTACACACAGATGTTTCAGAGAATGTATGGTGATGAATATTTGCCTCACAGTCACGGAAATGTATTGTTAAGTGTGTATGAGTTCTGACTACAAGTATTCATTTATTTTCAGAAATGTAAACCTTTTAAATGTCTGTTTGTAATGCCACTGTTGTTGTTGTTATGGGAAAAAAATGCTAGAGGGATTTTGATTGTCAATGTTTGGCAACAACATTGATTTTGATGCATTGCTCCATAATACAGCAGCAATAACCCTAGTAGAAACCAGGAGAATAGCATGTATGTTTGCCATAGAACTGGTAAAAACAGTAAAAACTACAATCTTGAAACCAGTGCTATAGTTTGAAAGCCAGATATAATAGAAGGCATGATTGTATGCTGAAATGGCCTTGGGGTTTCAATGGGCACATTTGTGTCTTAATGGCCTGGGTGTATGTGTTTTGGTTTTATTATAGACTTAATGGAAAAAACTAAACTCACATCCTAGCCAAAATGCCTCCATATGCATAAACACAGCCATAATGGCCCAAAACAGTTAAATAAAAAAGATCTAAACTGTCTCTAGTGATGCACAAGGGTTATGCTTTACCTTGTGTTTAACCTTGTCTCACACAATATTTGTCTCGTTTTGTCTCCTTTGCAGTGGTGCAGATGGGAGAGGAATACTACCATGCTAAAGACTACACCAAAGCCCTTAAGTAAGTCTAAACACATGCTGGACTTGTAAAGGACAATTCCACTCTCTGACTTTCATGTACATGCTCCAAATAGTCTTGGGAGTAACCTTAAAGTGATACTTCACGCAAAGTTTCAGCCATTCTCTGTCATTACACAGTTTGTCATAAAAGAGAAAAATACACACTTTTTGTATTCAGGTTAGTATAGTCGACAGATGGAATATATACTCTCTGTGTGGAAACTGGATGCTAATGGGTGATGAGCCAGTCCTGAGTAGACCAAATCTACTTTCCAAACAGAACTATTAACATCTGGAGATACAGTGAGATTGTTTCCTTAATCTGTGTTTGTAAGCAAGATATGAGTATTTGCATGTGTGTGTGTTTGCATCAGGCTGTTGGACTATGTGATGTGCGACTATCGCACAGAGCGATGGTGGGGCCTCCTGACTGCCATATTGACCACCGCTCTGCGCTGTGCTTATCTGATGGCCAGTGTTAAAGACTACATCATATACTGCATGGAGCTGCTGGGCAGAGGTAATTAAGAAGGCCATACTGAGCGATTATAAGCCAATCAGTGTCGTTTACTTCTGGCATGAAGGAGGTTACACTGTTTATTTTATCGATGATCCAAACTGTCCATTGTACTTCAATTTGATAGATTTCTGTTGTATATTGATGAGATTCCCATACTCAGAGGCCTTACTTGACCAGTGTGGTTTTGTTTTTGGGAGAATAGTATAGCATTAAGTGCAAACAATATCCCTTTAAAATACAATGAAATGTCTGTTTGATACAACAATGATTCATCATTAATGGCTTATGCTATTTCTTTCAACAATGAGACCACTCATATGTGACTTTTACTAGTTAAACATGACACTAAAACACATAAGAACATTTAATAAAGGAGAACAAGTAAACAACAAAACACAACAAGTAATTGGTCCTATGAAACTTTTAATTTGGTAATTAGAAGAACCTGTTCTGTGTTGGGGTTTTTGGCTAAATGCTACTTCCTGTCTGTTCCTTACCTGCAACATTCTAGAGAGTGCACCCCACAGGTTGAGTGCTTATGTGGGACAGAGCTGCCATCTGATTGTTTCCTAAGTTGATATCCAAAGATTTATAAATATATAACGCATTCAATTTCACCACAAAACCCAACAGTTATGAAAATATATGGTAGAAGAGGTAATTGTTTAGTCGTCTTGTCTTCTAGCTTCAACCTTGAAGGAGGAACAAAAGTTGAGGATTGAGAAGAATCTCATCCAAGTCCTGATGGTGAGTAGAAGGATAGCAACCGGCTCAACATGCTCGCTCAGCAAATCAAATCAAAGCAATATCAAAGAACTAACATGGCACTAAGCCATGTCAGAATGTGACTTTATGCCGTTAAGGTATGATTTAAGTGCAATAAATGTAGGCTTCATTTGATATTTTATTTCTTTCATACGTACAGTATTTGAATCGTCTTTCTGTTTTTCAGAATGAAGTCCCTGATGCCGAGCCAGAGTGTGATCCATCCTCTGACGGTGCAGCCAGGTCGCTGTGGAACGACCGCATGGCTTTGTCCGGATCGAATGAGCTCACTATAGAAGTGCAGGACTACATCCCATTCAGTGAGTAATACACAATCACTCCAAGTCAACCATTCACTTCACGTAACTGTTCACACTTAAAAACTATATTTTACTCTCCTCAATGTTCGTGTACATGAAGACTAATGCTCTTACGCTTGTCATACTGCAATATGTCTTATACAGTATTTCTAAGCGTTTCAAACTCTCTCTCCCTGACTCCAGTTCAGTGTAAGGCCAAGTTCCAGTCTCCCAGTTTCCATGTAGACCAGCCCATCCAACTCCAGGTTTTCCTCCAAGCCGACTGTCCTCATCCTGTATCTTTCAACAAGCTGGCTGTCAGCCTCAGTAACCAGGTACTCTCCACACAAATGTAATACAAGGCAGAAAACATTTCTTTTCTCCTGCATCAGGCATTGGGGTTTTTTGTAGGATTTTCACTACACAAACAAGACATAAGAAATATCTTCAAAATAACTTTTAGTTATGGTTGGAAATAATAATAGATCCAATTCTGTTTTCCAGCAGTTACTGATTGTTTTGTTGGCGTTTAAGAGATAGTTGGGATTTTTTGAAAAGGGTTTTAAGAGATGGCAGTCAAGTACCAGGACAGGAGCAAAGTAATGTAGCGCTGTGGATAGGGGCAGCAGCAAAACACATTGTGGACACCTGAAAAATCTATATCAGTTTAAGTGTACACTTCTACGGAACTGAAACCAAGCATGAGCACCTTCTATGTACAACACTACCTAAGGATACCTAAATTTTATAACCCATTTTTGACAAATAGAAAATGTTGAAAAAACAATCATGTTTCATGTGTGTGTGCAGGAGTACAACCAGTGGTGTGTGGTGGAGTCTACAGGTCAGGAGAGTATGAGCCTTTTGCCAGGAAAAACCAAATGCCACAACTTCAGCTTTGTAGCGAAGACCGAAGACGTTGGCAAGAAGATTGAGGTGTTTGTTTGTGTCTGTCTGTCTGTCTGTCTGTCTGTGACGGAGAGAAACAGATGGTCACTGGCTGTTTATGTTTTTGGTTATGCACCTTTAGATGACCGGTATTGAGCTGATGCTGGGCAGTGACAGTGGCCGCTGTGTGTTTCTGGGCTGGAGAGGGGCGGGTGGAGATGCGGCCTCTACCCATGAAGCCTTGCAGGCTAGCAGGTCATCCCGCCGATGGGGGCGGGGTGTGGAGGCACGTCAAGAGCTAGACTGGGATAGCCTGACCATGCAGCCCAGTACCATGTAAGGCTTTGTTCAGGCACAGTACAACCCCAGTATTCCTGTAGAAGTTATTATATCATCTGTCAGTTTCTACAGTATCAGATCTTATCTCCACTGAAGTCAACAGAAGTTTGAAGGGTTTTGTGTGTTCGCTACTGTTTGTTGTTTAGGATCATCTCCAGAGTCCCAAAGATCTCCGTTCAGCTGAGCCACCAGCCTCCTGCACTCAGCAATGAAATGTACTGCATCAACCTCATTGTCCAATCACAGGAGGGGGTTGTGGCAAAGGATGTCAAACTGACAGCTGGCCTCAAACCAGGTACACTGAAATTTCAACCTTATAAAGATTACAAGTTAATATCTATTCCTCAGTCAGGTATAGCAGCTAAATTAGCTTTTGAAATTGGAAAACTGCTTCCATTTCAAATTTCATTTAGTTTATGGTTTTGTGTTTGTCTTGATTGATCTGTCCAGGCCAGGATGCCAATCTAGGCCAAACCACACATGTGACACTCGATGGATCAAAGGTTTGTGATGACACTGCGCCTGCCCTGCTCCCTGACGTTCCTCTAGGAGATCTGAAACCAGGAGCAAAGGTACACACACATTCAAAAAGAACCCTCATGCCTTCCTAGGGACATTTTTGGGCTTTGCATTTTTTGGGGGGATAAATGAGGCTATGTTGTTGCATATTTTGGAAGTTCAACCTCAGCTTCTATAATAAGTCTATAATAAACTATCTAACCGAAATTCACTGAGATCCTTAAGGACAAAAATGTCTCCATTGAAACCCACTAAGACCACAATCTTTGACTAAAGACAGAAGAGTTTTATTCATTTTCTGACGAGTTTGAATGAAGTGTGTTTTGTATGTAGTATAAATGTTAGATAGACCTGATGGGCAGGTGGCACCTTGCATGGTAGCCCCTGCCATCAGTGTGTGAATGTGTGAATGATGACATGTAGTGTTAAAGAGCTTTGAGTCGTCGGGAGACTAAACAAGTGATGTACAAGTACAGTCCATTTACCATTTTACCATTTAATTCTTGTATGGTATGTGCCTGCAGTTGGAGAGATGCGTGTATGTGAAGTGTGTGTCGACTGGATCAAGGGTCTTCCTGTTCCATGTGGCCTACAGCATCGACACCACAGTGGAAGGACGTCAGATTGTCTGCAAATGTCATAAGGTAGAGAAGCTCATCTGACCTGCAGACATAGCTGACAGCTAGCACAGTGTTCTTATCTTGTCTAGTGCATGTTTCAATTACACATGCACAGAGCTTTTTTCACTTGGTTCATTCTTAACTTGTTGTCTTTCAGGATGAGACTGTTACCATAGAGACAGTGGTCCCATTTGAGGTGTCTGTCAAGTTTGTGTCCACCAAGGTCTGTAGCTGGTACTTTTATTGGTTTATCTACAAAGCAGGCATGCCAGAGGGCTGTTAGTTTTCATCCATTTTTATATTCTAGTGCAGTATGTGTTTTGTCTTAGCTTTACAGTTTTAAACAGGCAGATCATGTATATTTTACTCGAATTAGTATGTTTTAGAAAAGCTCTTCAGTGGGAACTGAAAAATAGTTTAGATTGTTAGTGAGCCTTGAGATTGTGGTTGTGCAGTAGCAGGTGTTATGGCTGGTGAGACTTTATTATTTGTATTATTAGTTTGAGCCACTGGACCGAGTGGTGGTGGACATCCCCTTCCTGTTGATGACAGACATCCTGTCATCGTCTCCCTGGCCTCTTCTGCTGGCCTCCTCTTCTTTGCAGCTGCTCACTATGAACACAAACACACCACAGCTGCAGTCACAGCTACAGGAAGGTACCTGATTACTTTTCACCGTTATCTTACAGACGTTTTTAACATTCAAAGCTGTAAAAAACAAATGACTACAACATATTGTGTGTTTGTGTGTTCAGTTGTTTTGCAGACAGATGAGTGTGCCAGTGAGTGTTTCTGTCTCCGGTGTCCACCACTGGTCAACAGCACTAACACTGTAGCTACAGGACAGTACCTGATATCATGGAGGAGGTATGTACACGCACAGAAACAGAAACAGAAACAGACATTGGCAGTTTGAGAGCGGTCATCAGTGGCTTTGAATCGGGTTGTAAAGGGAAAATCTGGCGCCTTTTATGTGCATAGCTAATGAGTTTTGATGGTAACTGTAGTGAGGCAGTGTGTTATATGACCCATAAATCTGATTTTCGAGCTGCAAAATCTGTTATTTGTCCTGCATCCAGCGGCGTCATTTGACGTGATAGTGACGCAGTTGGATGCAAGGAATAACCACAGGCTGCTATTTAGCTTGGTTTTCTAGTCTCTCTAGGTAGCCAGGGGCAAAAACAGAGCTTCCTTGTTCTCTTTGCTTGCATTGCAAAATAGAAAAGGCATCCCAAATATGAGCATATAAGACTACATTTTACAGTGTTTTGGCTGACTCAGAAATTCAGCCCTATTTATTTGAGTGTACTGCTGAAGAAATGCAGATAGCGTCTGCGGCTGCATTAGCTGTGGAAGAGGATATGGTCGGCAGGTACCGTCAGAAGCATTACCATTCACATCTATAAACCAATGTGTTTATGATTGTATTTTTACTACAGCACAGTGGTAGAAGAAGTACTTAAGTAAAAGTAATACCAGTGTAAAAAGTAAAAGTTCTGCATTCAGAATCTTACTTAAAGTTACTACAAAGAACTTTCAACTGGTTATCAGTTTAATACTTATTCCTCTATATGACCTACATGAGTAAAGGAGACCATCAGCGAGCTATTCCTATAGAGTCATTCTTAATGTTCGTCATCGTTGCCACTGGGTCGGATTCCGATCGAAATCAGATGAAATCCTGCAGGTTCACCCGAAACTTTAGAATCCTAGTTAACCAAATCGGCACCCAAATATGTACTAGTGATAGTATTGAATGGTGAGATAAGCATATCGTGCCTACAATTTTTTGCTTTAATTGACTACAATTATTAATACTGATTGGACATCCACATAAAAGGTGGCAATTTTTTAAGTTTTAATTTGATTTTTAACTCTTGTTTTAACTCCTGTCCTGCAGAAAGTCCTCCAGTGCAAACAGTCCCCTCATCCAAACTGCAGTCACTCTACCTCATGTCATCCTGGAGTCTGTCCCTCTTTACATCCACGCTGGTTAGTCACGTGAAGTCACACAACACACTGTACACATTTGTAAACTGATCTTACAAGTGTTACTTAGTTAGTTTGCACACACTATGCATACAGTTTCCATATTTTTCTTCTTTTCGTCATTAATTGTCCTGTTGTCAGTTGTGTTGTATGTTGGCATGTTATTTCTACATGTCTTTGTTTTGGTGTAGAGCTACCATCATATGGGCGAGTCAGAGAGTCTCTCTCAGTTCGCTACCACATAGAGAACAGAACCTCTCTGGTGCAGGAGGTGGAGATGGCCGTTGAACCGTCTGATGCCTTCATGTTCTCTGGACTCAAACAGGTACGACGGTGCTCCCTTTTCAAGCTGCATTTTAATCAGCTGGGTCAAAACTAATAGTTCAGCTTTTGTAAAATGAATAGGTTTCCTGATTACACCTGTGGTCACTTAACTGAACCAAAGAAAAAGTGTTACATTGATGCCTTTTAGTTCCTGTCAATTTATTTTTCACACTGACTTAGTACTAATATCCCTGTGATGCTCTACTGCAAGTTAAAGTCCTTCATTCAAAACCTTGCCTAAGTAAAAAATAAAATACACTTTATTAGCATAGCACCTTTCATACAAGAAATGCAACACAAAGTACAATGCAATAAAGGAAGACAGATTTTAACAAAATAAAAAGCACACTTAAGCCAATGAGATATGAGTGAAAACTCTGGAAACAGACCACAGATTTTGGAATCCAAAATGAAAAGTTGACATTATTTGAGAATAGTAGAAAATGTCAACTGACAGTTCAGTTTGTTTCAGTTCATGTTCACACACTGCCTCAAAATGTCTCCCGAATCTAGCTGCCAGTGGAGTTTGTACTGCAATTTAAAATTTCAAGTTCATCATGTCAATACATTTGTGAACAGCATCTCCAAAAAAACTAAAATTAATAATGAACTTAGAAATATCTACATGATTTTGGCACATTAGTGTGATTTTTGAATTTAAAAACAATTGTGACATATTTAGTTGTATACATTATCTGTTTAATGGACAAGTAGAAAGTTGTGCTGGACAGATTGCTCTATTTTATAAATGTGTCAGAAAGTCTCCTTCATTAACTTAAATTGTATAAACGAACGCTTCTCATTGGAGACCGAAGACAATTTACAGGTTTGAATTTGCTGACGGTTTTTACTGTTATACTGTTATTTATTGTGTGTGTGTGTGTGTGTGTGTGTGTGTGTGTGTGTGTGTGCGTGCGTGCGTGCGTGCGTGCGCGTGTGCGCGCGCAGGTACGTCTGCGTATCCTTCCCGGCACAGAGCAGCAGATGCTGTATAACTATTACCCACTGATGGCTGGTTACCAAACACTACCACAGCTCAACATCAGCCTGCCCCGCTGCCTGACCGCCAACACACACACACTGAGACGCTTCCTGCCGCAACGCATCTTTGTCAAGGTAACACACTCACAGAAACGTATCCACACCACTGAGTTAGCAGTCATCGCTATCTGAATGCCTAAACATATTCAGCGTTGTCTTTTCCTTTCTCCTCAGCCTCAGGGTCGACAGCTGGATGATGCCTCCATTGCTGCAGCTTGAGAAAAAAACACACAAACTGCTAACTGTAAATATGAAAACAAAGCAATGTTGTGTAGGTTGTTCTAGATGTATGATTCTTCACAGATGACAATATTAACACTATTTGTTTGTTTGACATTGTTCTGTAAAAACACCAGGAAAACCATGGGTTGACAAAACATCAAAAGACAATTGTTTATGTTCAGAGTCAATGTGATGACTTGATGAGCAGGATTGCTGGTGAATATACTGATAAATTAATGATCATTTTACAATGAAAATCATGTATGAATCTGATGTGAGCTAATGGAATTTTGGGTAAAGTGTAATACATGAAAATGTAATGTGATGAAAGTTGAATTAAACTGAAGTGACGCAAACTAGTTGTGTTCCATGTTCATGTTATATAATGACTGTTAACAGTGCAGGCAGGTGGCCCCTTGCATGGTAGCCCCTACCATCAGTGTATGAATGGGTGTTGTCAGAACCCGGCTCCTAGGCTATGACAAATATGGAAAGGACACAAGGGATGATGGTAAATTAACTAAATAAAGAAATAGTTACCATTGTGAAGTGTCAGTCAGTAACATCGGTAATGTAAACGGGAATGCGTGTGTGATAGAGTGTGGGGTGTTGAAACAAAAGAAGACCAAAACCGAAGTATAAACGGCACGAAAAGAATAGGTGTTGCTGATAACATTGATGATGGCTCGTGCTCACTGTCATGGTTTACTGGCACACTTGGCCATAGTAGAGCCATCATTAATGTTATACGCCACTGCTTTTTCTTTGAAATCTGTCGCATCAGGAACAGGGGGCTCCGTCACTCCCCGCTGGGTGAGGGTTCACAGCGAGTTAACGGCCACAGAAAGCGCAACAGTCGGGGCGATGGGTGCTGTGAAGCTGGCACGGCCAGAGCCCCCGAGCCACTCTCACTCTGCCAGCTGAACTAGAGCCGGCTGCTGCGCACCACATAAATGCACGCGGAGAGTCAAAATATTTTCAGTTAATTATGACCCTATGATGGGTAACAAACATACCCCCCAAAATCTACACGAAAAGACTGTCTCACCTGCTTAAGGGAGCAAAGCAAAGTAACTTAATACACTAGCCACCGTCGTATCACTTATTTCAGGCTAAGAAGTCGGCCTCCTTGACAGCTGGATATTAACAGATTTGTTTGTGTGTGCAAGAGGTGTAGGAGAACTGGAAGTACTCCAGGATGGACCCGCTCTAAAGGGCCACGACTGGAGGAGGAACCCTGTGTGGTTGGGAACCTCGCTCCGTTGAAGATGTCCAGTGTTCACAGACATCTTCAACACCTCCACGATCATCCCAGTCCCCAAAAAACCAAGGATCACAGGACTTAATGACTACAGGCCAGTCGCCCTGACCTCTGTGGTCATGAAGTCTTTTGAGCGCCTTGTCCTGTCCCACCTAAAAACCCTCAACAAAGGGGGAATAGGGTTCGATTTATCTGGGATATGAACAACTAGTTTAGGCAAAGATAAATGCTCATTTAGTTTTAGCAGCTGAATGGGGGTATCCCAGTGTTTTTTTGGAATTGGCTCCAATTCAGTCTTTTGCAGATCTCACAGCCCTCTCAGCTACCCCATTAGTTTCAGGCTTATATGGTATTGAGTAGATTATTTCACATCCTATTTTTTCTCTCTCTCTTTTAACCCGTTTTCCTGTTGTATTTTGTCTAACAAAACCCTCACAATTCTGGGTGCTAAAGGACAACTCTCCCAGGGCATAACTGTGGCCAATTTCCTGCACAGTTCATCACTTGTGGTTTTTCCCAATTTCCGATTTTGAGGTCTTAGTCTGAAGGTTATTATATTTTGTTCGTCATCTATCATTTGGGACATAGCTTGTTCTACAATTCCTACCATTTGTCTGGTTTGAGGGGTTTCCTCTTCTCCGAGGGTGCCTGCCAGTATGGAGGTGTATCTCTGACTCAATTTCCCTACACCAGAAAGTAGGTGAATGTCTCCCCTATTTGGTTCTTTATGTCCTAAGGTCACTCTTAAATGTCCTAACATTTGGTTGTATTTTCCTGCCCCTACCGTTCTCCTCATTTCTGCCTCGTCCCTATTTATTCGGTGGTGGGTTTTTTGGTCTTATTTAAGTTTTGGATTTGCGGGTAAGGGATCGCCGGTTCAAGTACCGGTACCATGGGGTATTCTGATTGCACGGGTTGTCTGTGTCCATGATAGTCATTAACTATGAGCAGGTAATCTATTGTTTGATTTATGCCGGCGTACTGTTGGTGCGGCGGTGCATAGGGATTAAGCGGAGCATTAGGTATCACTGGCTCTGGACTTCTAGGCGGGGGTCTTTTCGTAGCGTTCACTAAAGCTTCATATTTGTCGCTTCCTTTTGTGACTATCACTGTTTGTTGGTTTACGTATTTATTCAATACGCGTCTCAGGGCTTCTATGGCTTCCCCTGAATCATAGCCGTATTCCCCATCACCGAAAAGAGTCATTCCTATCGTTGCTGTGGGTTCTTGTCTGAGCGCTGCTCTGATGCCCTTTTCCATCATATTTGTGAGGTAATCCACATCAGATAGTGGTCCTGTATAATGAGCTTTATTTGAGTAACACACACCGATTATTTATCTGTCTCTTTTCACTGAAAACATGCAATAATAAGAGTTATCTTAAATACATTCCATGATAATGTGTAGTTTGGGCACCTTGAAATTGCAATGAATTATATTGAAACATGATATATAGAGTATATCTGTGACCTACTCTGCTTGTCAAGCTAATTTAGGTGCAGTGCCTTGCAAAAGTATTCACCCCTCTAGCATTACAAGCTGGAATTCAAATGGATTTATATTTGGACTGTATGTAATATACCTACACAAAATAGTTCAGGTGAAATACAAAAAAAACCCAGTTTATTTAAAAAAAAGTTGTGTGCATATGTATTCATCCCTTTTGTTATGAAGCCTTGATGAAGATCTGGTGCTACTCATCCAGTTCTACACCGCAATAATCCAGTCTACTCTCTGCACAGTCATCCCTGTGTGGTTAGAATCAGCCACCAGACTACAACGGACAGGACTTGTACACCTCCAGAGTCAGCAAACATCACTGCAGACCCTTCTCACCCTGTGTAGACGACCTGTTTCAGCGTCTCCCGTCATCAGTATACATCTTATGCACTGTATATACAGTACATGCTTACATGAATAAACTGCACATAATCATCCACTTCAGTATTTATTTCTTTGCACTATTTGTATTGTTTACAACTTACAGAACACTTGATGTTTTTTTTCTCATTTTATTGTTGGTAATTGGTGATTTTTATATAATTTATTATTATTTTTATAAGCTAATATTAATATTTACTTTTATATCTGTTCACTACTTGTGTACTTAAGAGCCCTGTCTTTTATTTACCTTTATCTGTCCAGCTTTGTTGTCCTTGTCCATAGCTGTTGTTTCTATTTCTGTGAGAGAGATGACAGACGCACAAAAGCCCAAAGTCAAATTCATTCCATTTAGCATGCATACTAAATATAAAGAATAATGCTTATTGTGATCAGGCCTTCAATCTCGAGCCCTGGCTTTGAAATGCTAATGTACACTGATATGTATATGTGATATGTGAACATGCTAGTATCATGGTTTCCTGCGCAAAAAGTAAATATGCATCAAAATCACTGTTGTTAATCATTGACATATCTAAGACTGTTAACTAAATGCTATGGGAAATTACATTTTTTTTTCCCAGAATTAACTCTTTATTTAAAAAACAAACAAACTGGTATTTAATGATCTTTTTGTATTGATAGTTGGCATCAATCAGACATTTACAGATGTCTGTCAGACAATGTACACTGTGTATACAGATCTTCAGATTATGCCCATTTTAGGTAAATACATAGAACAAGGAGGGACATTTTTTTTTAAAAAGAGTGTAGAGAGTATTCTTTGTGGTACATTTATCGATTTATGAAAATAAAGCCAGGTATTTGGGGTGATACATATGTAACCCATTTTTCCCAATATGACAAAAAGTGTTCCAATTTGTAGTTGACAGATGCTGTTATTGTCTCAATTTTCTAAATGTCCATTGTAATGTCACAAACTGGTATTTAAAGTGCTCAGTGTAAATGGAAAACTATATATAATTGTATGACAGTTTATTGACATGGACACTTGTTCTCTAAGATACATAGATACATAGAGAGTTAAAACATGATGTAATGGTAATGTCTTTTTATGTGGTGAAGTGATAAGTCATGTCATGAGGTGAATTGTTTTGAATATTTGTAAATTTAAAGAGAGAAAATGCTTCATTCTAATAACTAGTTACAGGCATGTGACAATGTTTCTCACTTTATGAAAATGTCTAAAGAGCTACTTTTGACACATTATACCATATTGCCTAATTACCATTCCGGACCAGCTGGTGGCAGCAATGTTTTTTAAGAGCTTTCTAAAGAAGAAGACGAGGACCTACGTGGACCAATGAGAGTGTAGGGGCCAGTGACGGAAGCCTGCAGGTGGGAGCGCAGTGTGCTGAGTGTCTGATGTCCGTGAGCCGGTCCGTCAGCACGTTACTGGAACCGGTGAGTTGTTGCTCGAGCTCTGCCGTTCTGTAGGAAACCAGACCGGTGTATTGTCATTACTCTTACTTTTATATCCAGTCTGAGTATCTTTGCCCTTTATTGCTTGGTTGCTGTCACACATGGGAAGGTATGCTACCACGCCAAACTCCGTTCAAAAGCTGGACTAAATTCCGTTTTGACACCTAACCTTTCGTAGTCATACATCTAAAGTCTCTTACCAGGAATAAGTTAATTAAAAGTAAAAAAAAGACACTAAGAAACTAACTAACTATGCCCTTGGCCGTACAGAACAAGGTAACTTTAAAACATCATATTTGTGACTGGAGTCTGGCCTGGTGACAACGAGTTTATTTTTCACATTCAGCGGCGGACACGGGTCGTATCGGTTTGGCTGTACCGCTGTGCTCTCTCCTGTTTCAGTCACCATGAAGCTGATATCCCGCAGTGCTGCTGGAGCCGCTTTTCTCTTGTTGCTGCATTGCTGTCCGATAGCCAACATTCTTGGACAGAAGGTGAGTTCTATTGGATTATGTCATGTTCCCCACGCCTTACATTACATCACGTTTGGGATGGGGACCGAGCACGCAATAAGGTGCAATGTTTTAGTCACTGGATGGTGTTCTATGTGTAGTTAAACTTTGATATTCAAGAGACGAAAGCCATGATTTGGAACAGCAACAATTTGGATTTTAGTGTTCAACTGAAATTGAAGCTTCAACTAATGAGAGGAGTCTTGATTTGAGGATTACTGGAATTCCTGAGGGAAATTTCCCTCGTCACCAAAAGAGGAGTAGCTGCAAAAATGCTGCCCTGTTGATTCTTTGGGCAGCAATGTAACCAGTTTTCTCCAACATAAAGACACAGCAGGTGCATTAATGATGGGATGATGTCTGTGTTGTAAGGGCCAGTAAGATTTCAAACACTGAGAAGGAAGTTGGGTTCTTATGCAATCCATGATCCAAGACCATTGCAGGGAAAATACATCGGTTTCATTCCCAAAAACTAATATGCAAGCATGCATGATAAATATAGTCTTATTAAAAGCAAATTGTTTTTTTGTGTTGGTATCAAAACTTCTATAAAGTGATGATGTTGTTTTCTGTGTGTGTGCAGTCTGACAGTGCATTAACTGTGGTGGAGAATACAGAAGGAAGGGAGGGAGGAGGTGCTGATGAAGAAGCAGAGGTGACTGTTGATGAAGGAGATTTAGAGGTGGTCCAACCTACTGAGGATTGGCAAACGCTCAAACCAGGTAATTTACTGCAGGGTGTACTGGTACTTCGTCGTAGTCAAAAAGACTCTTCTGTTTTAGACTTACGTGTGGTTGTGTGTGTGGGGTGCAGGCCAGGCAGTGCCAGCAGGTTCCCATGTAAGGCTGAATCTGCAGACGGGTCAGAGGGAGGTCAGACTGGGAGAAGAGCAGCTTAAATATTGGACACAAGAACACAGGTATGGGTCCAGGAAAACGCCCCTTTATATTATTATATATTATATTAGTATTTAATTTCACCGTTTGCATACTTTGTAGAAGCAGCAGTGACTGCAGCCTTGAGTGTTCTTGCTTCAAGCAGGACAAGATCTGAATATTTTATCTGCAGTAAAGGTCTGTCTTTACAGAGAGACAGAAGAGGTCCAGTCTACCATCAGTCCTGATGAGCTGAAACAGGCCATGAAGAAGATGAAGGAGGACCTGAGCCCAGTGAGCAAAGACACAGACCAACAGTTGACAGTACAGATATTCGATTAAAGGGATAGTTTGTATGGGGGGTTGTGTGAAGTAATGTAGTGTAGATAGCCGGCGGGACGCCCCCAGTTTGGAGAACCGGCACAGGAGCAAAATAACGTACTGCTGTGGATGGGGGAGAAACGTGTTTTAGCCACACAAATAAGTCAATATCAGTTTAAGTGTATGCTATGTTTAGAATATTTACGTCTTTTTCTCCAAATATCTACTACTATTTCCCCTTCATTCATAACTAAAACAACATATCACACTTCTACTGTGCTGTAAGTGTCTTCTCTTTGCCATGTGTTCGTAGGACACTGTGAGGTCCCAGTACCGTCCCCTGGAGGAGTTAAAGAGAGACCTTGCTCAGCTGGACCTGCTGGTGGAGACTGATGTTCAGGTACGTGATAGTACTCTCTGTTATCTATAAGTGTTGTATTACATGTAACTCGCAAAAATCGGGGGAGACCAACTATTCCACTTTTTACGGTTTTCACAATTATGAAATTTGGCCTTTTGGATTCTGCAGAAATAAACATCAAACAAAAAGTTCGGATATTAGTGTTTGGTAGATTATTTCTCTGTTGTAACAATGCTTCTTGGCAATACATTTTATACCGTTATAGCCTGTTTGTTTCCCTTTTTAAACGGTGCCCCATTTGTAAGGAACATGCATTTCTGGGATGACCAGCACAGCTGAGTATGTGGGTTGCGCTGATTTGCGACTGTCTGTCAAATGAATAAACCAAACCAAACACAAATTTCCGAACTTTTTGTTCGATGTTTAGTTAAACTGATTAGAACTCTGAGGAGCGGCTTGTCACTGAGATAAGAATAGCTGGTCCACCTTAAAGGTTAGTCCACCTTATGTGATGATTTGATGAATTGAGAAAAAAAATCAGCAGAATAATTGATAGTGAAACATTTGTAGTTGCAGGTGTAATCAATCACAATAATAGTAGTGCTAGTTTCGTCCTAGGATATGGTGTAGTTTCAATCATGCACATGAGCCTATATTAGTTTTTTTTTTTTTTTATTGCTGAAATGATAACGCTACCGTTCAGAGAGTGCAAGTTGTGCTGAAGACATCTGACGCTTTCATAGCGGTCAGAAAGCAGCTCTGTGCAGAGACTTGTGTGTTGGAGATGTTGGTAAGCTGTGGGAACTCATCTCCTCTTGCAGCTGCTTCACTGTAAAATGCTTTAATTACATAAGCTAATGTTTTTGTTTTTTTACTGTAAAGCCGCTGCAGGACATGTTCAAATCAACTGTCAACCATATTGTAGTTGTTTACGAGTTGTGGTGGTGTGTAGATAATGAAGCGCCTGCTGGACCAGTTTAACAGCAGCAACTCGACCACGGAGCAGAAGCTGAGCGTCCTGCTGGAGCTGGAGTATCTGGTGCATCAGGTATCCGAACACACATGCGTTCATACACATTCAAACCTACACGTTAGCCTACAGATGTGTTCGGAGATGCATGTTGCTAACTTTGCCTGCATGCTTGTCTGTTAGGTGGATAACGCTCAGACCCTGTGTTCGATGGGGGGTCTCCAACTTATTGTAGGAAGTCTGAACAGCACTGACTTCAGATTACAGGAAAGCTCTGCCTTTGTTCTGGGATCTGCTGTGTCAAGGTACAAGCAAACAGCTGCATGTTAACTGTGTTAGCCAAGATCCGACTGATGCGCTTAACATCATACCAATTAAGCTGCATCTCTACACAACAGCTGTACAATATCAAACAACATCAAAATACATCACTCTAAGTTTAGTAGTAGCAGCTACACGTTTGTATAAGCAGGTGCTTCACATCACTGTGTCCTCTTATTTGTGTCTTTGTGTGTACTCTGCATCAATATTACTGTCAGTGGTTGCTAACAGAGCTTCTGTCCTGCAGTAACCCGGTGGTTCAGGTGAAGGCTGTGGAGAGTGGGGCTCTGCAGACGCTCTTAACCATACTGGCCACTGCACAGCCCCTTGGAGTCAAAAAGAAGGTACTGAACACAAACATGCATCACACTTCATTGTTGAGAAGGTGTGTACAGATGCATGCAATTCAGGTGTAATGTTTTCAGTGTGTGATTGTCCTCCTGCCAGGTTCTGTTTGCAGTGGCCTCCCTCTTACGTAACTTCCCCTACGCACAGCACCACTTCCTGTCACATGGAGGGCTGCAGGTTCTATCGGAGCTGTTCAGGGCAGATGGAGGTGGAGTTCTGCGTACACGCATTGTCACCATGTTGTATGACATGATCAGTGAGAAGGTACAACAAACAAACTGTAGGAGCCAGGTATAGCCTGTGTCATTTTTGTAAACCTTTTTTTGGTCACTTATGGTAATTGAGTCACGTGGTGTTAGGGACAGCAATGGGGATATCAGCTGTTCAGTAGTTTAGTTTAGTGAATGGAAGGAGAGGGAGTCTTATTTTTTTGCTGATCGCTGTTTATCACTTTTGATCCCTTTTGTACGCTGTTGTGAAAGTTGCTAGAACGTTTAGAATGTGTGGTATCCAGCACAAGTGCTTGTTTATTCTTCCTGCAAATGCATATACAAAACGCAGCCACTGGATCTGTGAGTCATTGACGGGCAGTGTGTCCACGTTAGTCTCTCCTACTCAGCTTCTCTGTGACTCATTTTGTTTCAGGTAGTCATCTATACAAACTGTATTTTGGGTTTACCTAGGAGTTTGGCCTTTTGTTGGCCCTTGTTGAGGATGTAGAATATGACTTCCTAGATGATGTTGGTCTGTCCTGCTCCACCAGGAGCTGATTTCTCAGGCTGGTCTGGACCTGATGCTGGATGCCTCCCATGAGGAGCGGGTGCGTCAGTACTCTAAGGTGTCTCTGCAGGGGGAGCTGCTGGAGAAGGGCTGGTGCAATCTGGTCCCACAGCTGCTGGAGTCCACTGAGCATGACTACAGAGAGAAGGTAGACTGACTTTGATTAAAAAAAAGTTGATGATAAACAAATTATAAGCAGCTGTAATACTACATGAGTGTTTCTGTCATTTTTTTCTCTCAGGCTCTGCGGGCTTTGTTGGCGATGGCTCCAATGTGTTTGGATCATTACCGCTCAGACGGGTCTCTGCTGGGCTCTCTGCTCTCTCTCAGAGACCAGTACCAGGAAATGGTCCAGTCAGAAATGATTGTAGGAGAGGAGAACGGCTACTTTGCAGAGATTGTAGAACTTATAAATGCTCTACAAGTCAAAATGAAATTATGAGATGATTGCACGGTGGCGTTTTACATGGCCGTGCAATGCAGAGAGAGAGAGACTTATTGACTGCGTGGATGAAACCACCACTCTTCAAATGCATGGCCAACAACAGAAGAGCAAACTCCTCAAGACGAGTCTATTGCATGCAACTAAAGGACAAGGGACGCACCTTTGAGGACACAAATGTTGGGCTGGCCCAGTAGATGGTGGATTCATTGGTTAATCAGTATGAGCTTGAGCAGCCAAATTTTATTTGTTGGCCTAGGAACCTTTTTTGGATGTGGGTGCGGATGAGAATAAAGGTGTATTTTTTTTTACTTTGTGTTCATAATTTAACAGTAAATTAATTATGTAAAAAATGATGTATTAGTGGATTTCCTGTAGGGTTAACTTCAAATTATACTCTGAATTCTAGTGTTAAAAGTTGAAGCTATACTCTACCTCAGCCAAGGAGGTGGAATAGCAGCCATTTTTGACTCAAGCCTATTAATAAACCACAAACCTAAACTAAATTTGAAAGCCTGGTTCTTAGTTTCACACCCAACCTGGAAAACAATACAGCCAATTTGTTATAGTGTACCGGGCCCCAGGTCCGTATTCTGAATTCCTCTCTGAATCTTCAGAGTTCTTATCAAGTTTAGTCCTTAAAACAGATAAAGTCATTATTGTTGGTGACTTTAATATTCATGAGGATGTCGATAATGATAGCCTTAGTACTGCGTTTATCTCATTATTAGATTTGATTGGCTTCTGTCAGAGTGTACAGAAACCCACTCACTGTTTTATCCACACCCTCGACCCGGTTCTGGCTTATGGCATTAAAATAGAAGATTTATTAATCTTTCCACAGAACCCTCTTTTATCGGACCATTATCTAATAACTTTTGAATTCCTACAAACAGAATGTACGCCATTAGGCAAAGGTTTCTACACTAGATGTCTATCTGATAATGCTGTAGCTAAATTTAAGTGATTTAATTCAAAATCATGCCTCAACATAACAGAGAACTCCTGTGATATCTTTAGTCTGTCCCAGGTTGATCATCTTATCAATAGTGCTACAGGCTCACTGAGAATGACACTAGACTCTAAAATAGAAGATAGTAAAACCAAGGAGGTTTGCTCCATGGTGTAACCCTCTAACCCGCAAATTAAAGCAAACACAGCGAAAACTTGAAAGAACATGGCGTTCCCCCAATTTGGAAGAATCTCGGTTAGTCTGGCGAGACAGTCTTAAGACATATAAGAAGGCCCTCCGTAACGCCAGAGCAGCCTATTACTCATCATTGATAGAGAAAAATAAGAACAACCCCAGGTTTCTCTTCAACTCTGTAGCCAGGCTGACAGAGAGTCACAGCTCTGTATTCCTAGACCTCATTAGTAATGACCTCATGAACTTCTTTAATGATAAGATTATAACTATTAGAGAGAACATTAATGCCCTGAACCAGTACCGATCTATCATCAAATATAGGAACTTTAGAAACGGATGTAAACCCTGATATATATTTAGATGACTTTACTGGCATTGAACTTCACCAATTGACTTCAACAATTTCTACGTCTAAACCGTCTACCTGTCTCTTAGACCCCATCCTGACTAAAGAAGTTTTACCGTTAATTAGCACGTCTTTACTAAATATTATCAACCTGTCTTTACTAACAACACTATCAAAGTAGCTGTAATTAAACCTCTTCTTAAGAAGCCCACCCTTGATCCAGAGGTGTTGGCTAACTATAGACCGATCTCTAACCTTCCCTTCCTCTCTAAGATCCTTGAGAAAGCAGTCGCAAATCAGTTGTGTGACTTTCTACAAAACAATAGTTTATTTGAGGATTTTCACTCAGGATTTAGAGTGCATCATAGAGACAGCTCTGGTAAAAATAACTAATGACCTTCTAATTGCATCAGACAAAGGACTTGTCTCTGTACTTGTCTTGTTAGACCTTAGTGCTGCGTTCGACACCATTGACCATTCCATCCTGTTACAGAGACTAGAACATTTGATTATCATCAAAGGAATCGCACTAAGCTTGTTTAAGTCCTGTTTATCAGATCGATCTTAGTTTGTGTATGTAAACGATGAAACCTCCATGCACACCAAAGTTAGTTGTGGAGTTCCACAATGTTCTGTGCTTGGGCCAATTTTATTCACCTTATATATGCTTCCTTTAGGCAATATCAGAAAACACTCTATAAACTTTCATTATTATGCAGATTATACTCAATTATATCTGTTGATCAAACCAGATGAAACTAACCAGCTCACTAAACTTCAAGCATGTCTTAAGGACATAAAAACCTGGATGACCTGCAACTTCTTAATGTTAAACTCAGACAAAACTGAAGTTATTCTACTAGGCCCAGAACACCTCCGAAATCAATTATCTAATGGTGTAGTTTCTCTAGATAGCATTGTGCTAGCATCCAGCAGCACCGTAAAGAATCTCAGTTATCTTTGATCAGGATATGTCTTTTAACTCCCAGATAACTTCAAAGACTGCCTTTTTTCAGCTACGTAACATTTTAAAAATCATGCACATCCTGTCTCAAAGCGACGCAGAAAAATGTCTTCATGCATTTGTTACCTCTAGACTAGATTACTGCAATTCCTTGTTATCAGGCTGCTCTAATAAGTCTCTTAAATCTCTCCAGTTGATCCAGAATGCTGCAGCTTGTGTACTAACATACACTAAGAAAAGAGATCATATTATTCCTGTATTAGCTTCTCTACACTGGCTCCCTGTAAAATCTAGAATAGAATTTAAAATCCTTCTCCTCACCTGCAAAGCCCTAGTTGGTCAGGCACCATCAAATCTTAGGGAGCTTCTAGTACCATATTATCCTACTAGAGAGCAGCGCTCCCTAAATTCAGGGTTACTTGTGGTTCCTAGAGTCTTAAAAAGTAGGATGGGAGCCAGAGCCTTCAGTTATCCAGCTCCTCTTCTGTGGAACCAGCTTCCAGTCTCAGTCAGGGGGGCAGACACACTCACCACACTTAAGAGTAGGCTTAAGACTTCCCTTTTTGATAATGTTTATAGTTATTAGATAATGTTTGTAGGCTCAGGTTTCTACTATACCCACTGCTGCTGCTCTTATTAGTAGTTGTCATTTTTCCATCATTATTTTGCTTACTCACTATACTAATCATTTAAGTCATATGCATTGAATGTGTTGTAGCTCTGTTATGTTGTTCATTCTGTACACATGAAATCTATCACACTTCTGTGAGGGATCCCTCCTCTGTTGGTCTTTCTAAGGTTTCTTCCCTTTTCTTTCTTCCTGTTAAAGGTTTTTTGGGGGAGTTTTTCTTGTTCTGATGTGAGGGTCCTGGGACAGAGGATGTTGTATGTGTACAGATTGTAAAGCCCTCTGAGGCAAATTTGTGATTTTGGGATGTACAAAATAAGTTCAATTGAATTTAATTAATCTATTGGGCAGATAAACATATAAGTGCTGTGTAAACAGAATATTTTGCTTTTGGATTGTGTTTGTGTTCTCGCTCTCCCAGATGTTCATCTGTTGTTATAGCAGCCAGCATCAGTAACCATCATTCACTTCATAATATATAAACTCATCTTATACTTCTTGTTTCATGATGTGACTGAATTGTAAGATGGTACAGTATTTTATTAGCTTTGATACCTATTCCAGGCTGGTCAATTCTGCAGTTATGATCTGATGTGATCTGACAACACATATCCATCACCCTTGAATTGCCATCAGACACATAATAAGCGCTAAGCCCTGATGAATGTTTCAAAGCCAACAGCAGTGTACAGGAACAACATTTTAGATGCCTCCCAGCAGAACACAGCATATTGTAAATCGGCACCACCATACTACAGCACATACCACACTAAACTACAACTTATGAAAGTGTATTAGTATTAATAATTTGCATTAGACTGCAGACTGTGCATGAAGGTCCTTCGTATGTATTTGGTCCACGTGCCGTAAAGGGGGTGCGGCCTTATCGATGCTTTTATTCTGAAAAGTCAAACCGGTAGTACAAGTAGCAAACGGAAATATGTGTGTCTCAAGGAAGGTACATAAAAGGTTGTTAACATAAAAACGGGGCCATAGAGCAGGCGTTAATATAATGTTGCGTGTCATGAATAAACTACGAGTTGCGTTGATCAGTTGGAGCTAACAGCTGGAGAACGACCTGAGTTTCAGTAACCTTAACTAATAAAACCAGCTACTTGCTGGTAAGTGGTTTACGACACCGAAAACTTATGTTTACGTTTGTTAGCATTGTAGCAGCTAGCAAAGCTATACATTCACTTCAACGCAATTTTGACTTAAAGACATTTTCTAGAATTGTGTAGTTGTATGATATTACCTTTTCAATTTCATAAAAATATGTAAATCAGGAAGATAAGTATTTCAAAATGTGATGTAGTTAGCTGGCTACACAATTAGCGGAACTGTTTGCATGTTAATACATATTGTGTGTGTTTCCCCATTGATTGTATATAGGTAGGTGTAGCCCCAATGCACACTCGATTATCATTACAGTTTAGTACAGTACATGTACTGCTAGTGGGTGGTAGATGACAAGCTACGAAACCTCTATATAACTAGTAAATAGCCGTGTAACGTTACTCTATGATATAACGTTACTTAGCAATGTAACGTTACTAAATATATTACAATATATTGTTGTATAGTTGTTTTTAAACATCAACATGAACAATAATAAATCTGATTTTACAATGGGAGGACACCTGTGATACTTTAAATTATCTTTAGTATTTGTTTTAATATTACATGACAGCCTACAATAACCATCAGAGATCGTGATACAGCAACCTGTATAGGTTAAGCATTACATATGACATATTTTCGTAGATACAACACTTCCATATTATTTTGTCTTTCTTTCTGTGTACATCTCCCCATGACTTGTGTAGCTGATTGTGGTTATACCAGGATTCACGTCCCACTTTTTCAGTTTTGCAGATGTTTTGATATTTTTGTATCATGTCTCCTTGAATGGTTTGGCTGGGGAACTTCACTCTTGGTAAACTCCTTTTAGTCAGCAGTATATCCCCTTTCACAGGTGTGTTAATGCATTTGATGGAGTTGTCTCAGAGGGACAGGCTGTCAGAGCTGGTGGAGCAGCTTACCACTTCAGGAGAACCACAGCTCAACCAGGACAAGATGAAGGAAATCAAGAAGATCTGCAAGTATGTCACTAACTGAGGCTACATTTCTACCCAGAGAGATACTTCAGACATAAGTCACTGTGTACCATAGAGGAAGCAAGTTTATAGGTGATTTCACTTACTAGTTCCTCCTCTCTGAAAAAAGCCAAAGTAGTAGTCCATTAATACACAGTACATATTCAGAATTCTGAGTTAGGGCTGACGTCACACTTTTGCTCTGTGTCCCTTTACAGGTTAATCCGGCTGTGCAAAGGTTTCATACATTTTTGATGATGCAAAATGTTTTCCATAGTCAGTGAAACACTGCATTGATTTTAAAAAATGTTCCCACCCTGAACCAATCTGAGACAATAGAGATAATATAGGCCAATGTAAGCTAATTTTGTTTTACAGAGCTGGGGGTAATATCAGAGATTGAAGTCATAAATCTGCAAAGAAAAAACTAAAAATTATCTGAAATTAAAGTCACAAATTAAAGAGAAAAACTTTAGTACTACTACCAAAAAACAATGGTAGTATATATATATATATATATATATATATATATATATATATATATATATATATATTATTTTTTTTTTAATTATATTTTTTTTACCTACAATTGCCTTAATTCGCTGCTGTATTGATATTCATGGTAAAGTTAGAATTCACATGATTATAAGAACACGAAAATATTCAGACATGTTATATGGAACTTTAAAAAAATCATTAATAACTGTTCACTCTGTCTTTCATTCCTCCCAGAGTGTCTAATGACTGCATAGACCACATGTACCACTCAGTGATATCTCAGCTCAACCAAGAACATGCTGAGGTCCGACTGTCTGCCTTCCAGATAGCCAGTGAGCTCTTCTCCAGATCACACCACTTTAGAACGCTGCTGGTGGACAACTTCCAGGTACTGGCATCATGTAGCCAATAGCTCATCTCAGGTATTTATTTCACAGTAACACCACAGCATCTATTTGTACTGGTTAATGCATATTTGCTCAGAAAGAGAATGTAGTCATCATTTTGTTTCCATGCCAGTGTAACCTGTCAGCCTATCATACTCAGGTCTTATTTATTCCGAGTCAGTTATGTAAATAAATGTCTCTCTGTGTAAGCTGGGAAGTTAAAATCAAATGTTAATCTTGATTTAAAAACATAGATACTGAATTGTATACATGTATTATTGGAATAGTAGGTCAGGTTTTGCAAATATGTCTTCAAGCGTGTCATGTTCCCATCCTTCTTCCCTTCCTTGTGTCTCTCACTCCTCCCTCTTCTGTAGGAGTTCCTGGAGTTGACGGTAGAGACTGACTCGGAGCAGCCCCTCCCCCCTCCTAAGGAAGTAGCCAGGAAACTCAGGTCACTGGCCATCCAGACTGTCCAATCATGGCAGACATCTTATGGGGCCGCTTATAAGAAGTTAGCACTGGGCTACCACTTTCTCAAACAGGTTAAGAAGGTGAGAGGGATAAAACTGCTCCTTTCTTTTTGTCGCTGTCGAACAAACTGTCCTGTGACATTCTGTTGATGAATTACAACATTGAGATTGACTCCATAGTGTAAAAAGCTGCATGCTTGAAGGTGTAGGCTGTAATATTTTGCCTTTAAAGCTTATTTGAATATTTTTTCATCCTTTTTTCAACCAGAATGGTCCCATTGAGATACAATATCTCTAAAAAACAAGTACAAACAGGTTACTTACCAAAACACAACAATAGACAAAAAACATAAAGGAACCAGAGGCTAAAATAAGCAACAATATTATTTTGTAAAAACAGATGATGAGTTTTATAACAACACCACAGAGTTTATAGGTCTGCACCTTTAACGTTTCATCGTCGACATTGCGATGTGCGCATGTGCAACAGTTCACGTGCCAATTTCCTGGTTTCTGCTCGGGTTATTGCTGCTGTGTTATGGAGCACTGCAGTGTATGATGCATCAACATCAATGTCATTACTAATCATTGACGTTACTAAGACTGTAAAAATATATCTTTTTTTATTGGCCCTCAACGGTTCTCAACATGGGGTCACCTGAGCCGGCGGCTCATAGCTAATGGTTCCAACAGCGCTAACAGTACAAACTATGGCAAACTTGCTGACAGACCTAACGGTGTTTACCTGAAGGGGAAACGGAGGGTGAGTGCTAGCCTGCCGCGATGACACTGTCGGTAGGGACGACATTATCAGCTGAAATAGCTGTATGAAAACAGTGCAGAGCGGTGGCTGTGAGCTAGCCAAACTACCTTAAATCACTGCCTATGGTTGTGAAAGCGGTCATTTGGCATGCAGATGAGAGGGTACTTCATCATTTCCATAAAAACTCTCTTGCTTGCTTAGTATGGGCCATTGGTTAAGCCATTGGCATGCATGCCTAAAGTTACTGAACCCTGCACTCTATGATATAAATCTGCTCCGTTAAGTATCAGTCCTTTCCTGTGCTACTGTTGCTATCTACTTGAAAGGTGTCTCCCAAATTGATTAACATGCCCCATGTTGTGTGTAATGCGTCCTTGCTGTCAGGTGGACTTCCAGGATGCTGAGGCCAGGACAGTAGCAGAGAGGAGGAGAGAGGTGGAGAGACAGAGGAAAATGGAGAGAATCTACAAGGAGAGAGTGGAGGCAGCCTGCAAAGACATGGAGGGTAAACACTAAAGTCATCAAAACTTTGTCACGTGATAATAATAACAATAACTGATTCTTTACGAACTGGACTGGACCAAATTGACTCTCCAGCGTACTCTCTAAAATCCCGTCAAGATCTTGGATGAACGTTGTTTTGTTTGGGAGTTTCCCAAATGAAGCAAAGATTTAACATGAGATTTACGTATTGTTTCTTTGTCAGAGTCATACCAGGACATTGAGGCAACATTGACGGAGATGGAATCCTGCATGAGCCTGCTTTTCCCTGAGTTTGACATTATAGACATGCAGACAACCAATAGCAGCCCTCCCAGCTCCCAACCAGCCAATGAATGTCCATCACTTGAGGAACAGCCCTCCTGCAGCAAAGACCTGAAGGATGACAGGAGAGAAGGAATGATGCAAAAAAAGGAGGAGAGCAGAGAAGAAAAGAAAAGCAATTGGGAGGGAAAGAAGGAGGAGGAGGAGGAGGAGGAGGAGGAGGAAGAAAATAAGGACGAGGCGGAGGGGAGTAGTGAAGAAGAGGAGGGGGAATCTCTTGATGAAGACTTGTTTATTCGGAACTCTGGGCTCATCTCTCACGCCTACAGTCTGGACCTGAACTTGAGTTCTGGTGGGTGCAGCTCACATACACTCACACATTATAATGCTACTAATACAATCTTACCTTTTGTGAAGCTTAAGATGTTGAGCTGTTGTTGACGGTGTCTTAGAGGTGGTGGTTCCATTTAGACACATGCTTAATATTACAAATGCATCACATACTATGCCTCCCAAAATGATCATTGTTGATTCAACAGTTTAGTCTAACAATTGAACATTATAAACATTCATTCCTGCTTTATTAGTTATTTTATTTAATACATTAAGTTAGGTGTTCCTAATAAACTGGCAACTCGGTGTCTATTTATATACTGTACTTAACCATTCAGACATGGGGCTGGGTATCAAACCTCATTTAATACTTGATTTCAATTACCAGTTATTACCTGTCAATTACCAACATTTTAAAATTTCTCCATTCTTTGATCATCCATCCATTATTTTTAACTGCTTATCCTGTTCAGGGTTGTGGGGGGCTGGATCTGATCCCAGCTGACATGTGGCGAAGGCAGGGTACACCCTGGACAGGTGGCCAGACTATCACAGGGCTGTCTTTGATGACATAGTTCCTAATTTAGGATTTCAAAGCAGTTCAAAGGGAGAAAATCCAGTTGAGGCCTGGGGCACCTCCCGCACTGCAAACAACAGAGGTCCAGGACACTTATTCCAATTGTTCCATCATCGTGTATGAACTTACAGGTCATGGACTTCAAGGTCTTATTCAGATGCTCAACGAGGCCTGTGGATGGTACACACTAGTCCCAATTGCCTTGACGCCCAATAATCTGTAACTTGGGAGGTGACCTGAAATTGTGTGTGCAACACTCTTTCCAGAGATACTGCTCAATGGCACAGCTTCAGGATATCGCATTAAGTAGCATGCTGTCAGGCTTGAGAAGGCAGTTTCAAGGGATGTAGTCTTAAAGCTGGGGAGCTGTTAGGGGTCCAGAAGGGAAAAGAATGAAAGTTCTTTGTGATCTTTAAACCGATTTTGCACTTGATTTAAAATATTGTCCAGAAAGAGTCATTGTGCAACTTTTTGTAGTGTGAGCGAGTCTCTTCGTTCGGCTCGCCGTCCAGTTGGCTCGGTGTTGTGCACAGTCCCGTCATATATTTGATCAAAACGTTCCCTCTGTCCCTCAATGCAAATACAAAACTCGTCCAGCCTGGCCATACAAAACTGCATGTCAAATGACTTATACTGTAAAATGTCAAAGAGCACATCTGCATGTGCAAACATTTCGTTAAAAGTTGAAAGAAAAAAAGCGAAATTCAAAGTTGCCCAGGTTTGATATGTAGCCATCAACACTGTGTATTGCAGCATCTTCAAATTCATCATGGTGTTCAACTATGTAATGAAACAGATCCTTAACAGCATCCTTATTTTCAGATACAGTACACACTAATCCAAAAAAAAATTAAAAAAAATTTAGCATTCTCTAATTACGTTCATTAGTCAGGGAATTCTATTAAGGAAATAGAATATCCTGGATGTTATTCTCCCCAGAAACTTGTAGAAAAATATCTGATTAGTTGCATTTTTTTTCCAATGCAAAACCACTCGAATGCGCAAATAATTGACAGAAAACAACAGAAACAAGTCAGCATAATTTTATATTTTATTTTATTTATAGAATTCATTTTATATTTGTATCTGAGAATTCCAGGCCTTCTCTGAATATCTTGAAGGCCCTGACATTTCACCACTGCTTAAAGTGATCTAATCACCTATTTTTTTCTTTTCCTTACAGGTCTTTGTGTGAAGGAGACAGAGGATAACGAGGCAGTGGTTTCCACGGTGAAAGACCTCCATAGACTGATAACAAACAAACATCTACCAGCTGTGCAGGGCTGGGTTCAGGTTAGTACAAACACACAGGGTTCAAATATGTAGTCGTGTGATAAATTCTCATATTAAAGTATGTGGATAGAAGATAGTATACAAGATGAGTAGACAAACCACAGTTACTAATGCTACCTTATTTTACTGCTAGTACTGCTGCCAATGGTGCTACTACTGCTTTTATGGACTGTTTCCCACTGGAATTGCCCCCGACGAGAGTCAGTCAGCCCACTTGTTGAGTTGAAAAAATATTTTGAGTTTATTATAAAACAGTTGCAGAACAAAATAGACTATGGGCCACCACAGTCTCTAGGCCCTTAATGGGAAACAGTGTGTTATGACTTTAGAGACCAGTTATATTCCACTAATACATGCTTTGGTACAAACATCTGCAATGTTCAAACTCTTTTTTTTTTTCTTTTTTTTTGTCTTGTCTTATTTCTCATTGGTTGTTGAAGAAAGCCTTGGATCTGTCTAACTGGTCTGTCTGTCTGTGCAGGTCTTCACCAAGTCAGGTGCTGAGCAGCAGCTGTTAAGGAGAGCGCTGGATCTGAAAAGATCTTTAGAAGCTACCCTGCAGAAACACCATGAGCTTCACATTGATTATAAGACAAGGGTCCGCAAAGTGGTGAGTGACACACAATAATACATTCTTACTGGTGATTGAGTTGATTCAAGTTCAGAACATTTACTTTGAAAGAAGTCAGTAATGGCTCATTGTATACTTTGAGTAGTTATATGTCAAATAAAGAGTGATGGTTAGCTCATAGGATTCTTGTATTAGATACACCCTGCAGTCAGTTCTGGAGGGAAATCACTCATGGTTAATGGTCTAGGAAAATAAACACTTTTTATTACTGACACACTTATGTTTTACTCATGTTTACATTTAAAATATATAAAAATACAATCCACCTGGCTGATGATTTCAACATATTTTGCTGGTATTGAGCTTGGCCAGCAGATGGCAGGATCCCACTACAAATCAACATCAACATCACTATACACGGTACAGATGTTCCATTTACAGAGGAGTAGTTACAAAGAACAGCTATAGAGGAGTGATTTGTTGATAACCGGGTCCTTCTCCATCTACGTCTATCTGATTCCATGAGTCTGGATAAACACAAAGTCTGACCGACATTATTACATTTGGAAAAGTACATTTCATGTCCAATTTTTGACATTTGTTGTGTACAGAGGAATCAAAGAGCTATAGACTTTAAACTGTGGAAAACTGGAAGAAGACAAGCTCACAATGAAGTCCACTTAAGACTATTACTGAGCTGCCACAAGACATATCTTGAAATATAGCCCGATTCCTATTTCAGCTAAATTAAGTGTTTAGGCTGAAATTGATTGAAAAAAATTATTTATTTGTCCTTCCCTGTTGGTCTCTATTCATTTGCGTGGCTTGGAAAAAGCACCCTCTTCCTATTTTCTTTTTAAATGTCTCTGTTCGTTCCTGCATTTCTCCCAGAGGGAAGTATGATGGAGATAGAGAGTGGGAGGATGGAAATGTTAATAGTAAAGGCATTTGGGAGAGGTGAGATAGCAAGGCACAGCCATAATGCATAATGCATCAGAGACGAGGAGAAGAAATTGGGGAGCAAGGGGGAAGATGTACCCATTCATTCCCTTCACTACCACTAATGTGCCCCATGGCTTGACAGCTGATATGTCTATCTGGCTGCCTCTATATCTAGCTTAGCATCGTCATTCTGCTGTAGTGTGAGCCGGCACAAAATGGAGGCACAAACTACGCAGTGTTGTCATAGAGCTTGCCATTTGGAAAGCCTTTACCTTAAACTTAATTGCTTATTTGAGAGGGTTTAATTGGTGCTGAAATGTCTGTGTTTAAGAGCGGGGGTACCTGCTGCATACTTATTGTGCTAAAAGAGATAGAAAGAAAATTGGACAGCAACTTGCAGTTTCAGGTTGTAAAGGACCAATGAATGCAAACGGCTTTATGCGTTTAAAAAAAAAGAAGAAAAAAAAGAATGCATATAAGTTGTTGTGCGTGAATCCATCTTTAGCTGAACAGAGAGGCGGAGTGACAGTGACAGAGCGCCGGCCGTCTCACTCTGCCTGGTTATCACTGTCAGGGACCAGTCTGCTGCACCAGCAGGCCCAGCACTGCGATAACCACACAACTTACAGCCCCTTTATCATAATTAGCTTTTCCTTTTTAGCCTTAAAAGGCCTTCCATTACTGGGTCCTTCTCTATCGGGCCACTGACACACCACACGATTGGTTTCTTTCTCAACGGGCCTCTCAATGTTGTCTCCCATAACGGGGAAACTGGAGAGAGAGAGACAAGAGTTATGGAGGCAGATAGAGGCTTGTTTATTGAATGAGAGAATTAGACGGAGGTGAATGAAGAAGCATATACATGAAGTTGAAAGACTTGAAAATATAAATGCACAAGGCAATTTTTTTTCTTGTTTTTTTTGTCATGGAAGACTGTTCAGTGCATGGGCTCTGAATATTTGAATATGACATATAGCTGGTGAATGAGCTGCCGATGGTCTCCGTTCCAATCTAATGTAAAATAGATGCAAATAATGTGTCATTAGGGATCATTGAATACTGTAATTTTCATTCATGTTTAAGTTTTGACCAAATTGTTGCTAGATCAAAAGGGTTTACACTTAAATAGTAATTCCTTTTACCGAGCTGCTGGTGTACAATTTTTTATTTTAATGATGAATACAATTAAGTATATTGTTGTATTTATTTGTTATATTTTCTCTAATAAATCAGGAAAGTGAGTTTTAAGTCAAGCTTAATGTTGCCTAAGACATCAAAGAATGTTCCCAGTCACTTCCCCATGGTGAGGAATGCATCTTATCAATGAAGGATTGGTATTGAATCAGTGCTCAGTATAGGTCGATACCCAAAGCCTAGATATCGGTCTTGAGTCTGAAATAGTCGGATCGGTGCGTCCCTAGTTGCAGTCAGTAGCAGTAGCTAGGCTATGCTAAAATACACTAAGACTTAGGCCCAATCCCAATCTCCACACTGCTCCCGTAAAGTCCGTGAGGGTTTACTTTTGTCCCACTGTCAAATCATCGACTGACTTTGCCTAAGGGAATTACCCACAAATCATTGCAATGCGACGTTAAACATGGGGTAACCAGTGGATGCATGGAGACGTAAAAAAGAGATAAACAAAGAGGACGGCACAGGTGTGTTCAGCCTGTCACATTATATTTACTCAGAAACATTAAGGGTTAAAGATAGAACAAAAAACAACATGAAATCAGAGGATATTTATTAATTTATTCATCAAATATTTGATTTTGTCATTGAATCTGTTTTGACAAAAACGAGTAAATAGATTATATGAAATGACCTCTCATCTTGTGAGGAAAGAGACAGGAAGACGTTCAAATCAGGGAGTACAAAGTATAAAATAAATACCCACAATTATACATCATATTTTTTGTCATTTTCATGGTAACGTGATATGTTGCAGCAAAGTGCTGTCCTATTGGTATTTACACCATTTCAAGCCCTCACAGTCTCTCACACTCAAGCACTTACCAGGTGATGTCAGTAAGTCCTTGAGGGTTCAGGGTTTGAGGCTTTAGGGGGGACACTGGGATTGGGCCTCATACTTTCTTAAGTGGCCTTCACCCTGGGAAGGAGGGGGCCACTAGGCTCCTTCGAGATGAACTGCGCCTCGCATGGAAAGTAGATGAGAGCAGGCGGCAGCAGCGAAAAAACTGAGGAAAACTGAGGTCAAGTCGGACAGTTTTCAACCGCCTTCAAAGAATAAACAGGAAGTCAAAGAAACAGTTACTTCCTGTTATATTCGATCTGTAGGCTACTTGTAGTTTACAGACTTCAATCGGATTTATTCATATGTGTTTGTAAATATATATTTATGTGGAATCTTGCGTTATGTCTGTCTGTGGAACACTTTGATGCTTGTTGTGATACGTTTTCTATAAATAAGATTTATTATTATCAATCACACAAGATATATTATTAGATTAAACCTTTGAACCACAACATGAGACTAATAGCCAACAATCAAGCGTTAACTATTACAATTACACAGAAAAATCTGATTTTCTACAAAACGTGGTGAGTGTTGTCAAATTTAAGAGCCAAGATCAGAGATAAGAGAAAAGATCAGCTCTTTGATCAGGTGACAGACAGCTGTTTCCCATCATGCCCTGGGTCATGCAGTCGGTGGAGAGCAACTGCGGCGCCTGGCTCTAAAATCTGTGGCCTCCTGCTCTTGTGAGGTCATCGTTCACCACTTGTGCATGACGTCAGAGCAAGACGGGATCAAGTCTGAGACAAATATAACATTAATCTATGCATTGTGTAATGGAGCACACAATTTTGACACCCACTGCCGTGTTGCTAACATCCTGGAGAAATGAGATGATGATCATTCTGGTTGCCCCACACCAAACATTAGCCTCTGGCCAACACGAGCCAGCCCCTGATATTCTGGAGTCTGAATGGTTTGGGTTAGTGAATATGGGGTTACCTACCATACACCATTCAATCCACCGTTTCCACTTATGTTTCGTAGGGTTGTAGGAAGTGACGATGCAAGCTGCTGGTGGTCCTCAAGCTTCAGCTGGAATGGATGTTGTTGCATTGAGCTTGTAGATATGTATGTATCAACAATGTATTGTGAGCAATCCCTCAGAAATATCTGTTCTCAAAAGGTGTGAGGTGATAGAAGCCAGTACTACAGATATTTTTGAGTTTTTCCATTGATCTGGTTTTACCTATAGGACATTTCAGGTCCCTTTCCAGTAGGAATGAGACAATCTGACTTGTTCTCTGCTGATACTGATTATCAACTCAGTGTGATCTTTTCCCCAAATTTAAAATATGTGTATAGTTTTCTCTGTGTTGAACTCATTGGGAGGATTTTTTATATAAGATAACATAAGGCCAGGGATTGCTGTGACGACACAAATTGAAGAAACTGTATTTAAATTGGATCATTTTGACGTCTACAGCGACACCAATCCGGCAGATTGGCACAATTAACCACAGTTAGGCCAGTGGGCGCTGCTAAGCTGTGTATATGGCAGCTTTCTGAACACAAGCTCCCTTGATCTCCCTTGATTGGGTGACAACATTCATTTTGAACTTTTCTAACTTCTCGACTATGCCTCCCTTTCCGTTCAAATGTCCAGACCAGCAGATTTAATGAGCTTTCCATGCTCTCGATTAGTGTGGTGGAGGTCCACTTTGTGCACTTATAATGGTTGCAGGGATTGGTGTTACTGGCTCACATGATACAAACATTGCCACAGTTGATGCTATGTCGGTGTCCAGGTCCCAAAGTCTCGAGCTGCCTTTTTTCACACAATTACTTCCGCAGTTTTTTGTGGATAACAGAGTGCATAGAGTGTCTGAAAGTGTGCGCCATTTTCCCCATTTGTTTGATTTATCACATCTCTTCCCTCTCAGTGATGACAGGCTTTTTGTCTGCCAGCCATAAATACTTTTGCCTTTACACCAGGGTTGAAAATTTATCAACCAACCTGCCATGGTGGCAAGTAAACAAATTTAACAAACAATTGAATTGGTCTGTGAAAAAGTCAACTCAATCGTCAGAGTGTCAGCGATCTTTGGTGTTCGGAACGCGGCTGATGGAATTGTGTCGTTACATAGTAGCTTTTGGGGCTGCTTTCAGGTAAAAGATAGCCACCTCTCCTGTATCTTCTCGACCAATTAGAGCAAGGTCCATCATCTTCTTTGTGTTTAGTGATGGATCACATTCACAAACCAACTTTGAAGGCGCATACCACCACCCACTGTCGGAATATTGTAGTCTATTGTATGAGAGTGAGAATGTGTACTGGATGGTGGAAGGAAAAGTTTGAAGAAGTTTGAAGCATATTGAGACCTTTACATAGTATTACATAGTTTTGTATCTTAAAGGAAGTGTTTCTCTAATAACACTTTTCACAGTATCAGGAAACGGGCAGCTCTCTGAGTGCGTGCTCCAGCTCTCATTGGATGACTGACTATGTTTGAAGGGAGTTTTCAGTATGAGCTATGACCAGGAGAATCCCATATGCATCCATTGAGTGCTGCAAACTGAAAACATGGGCTTGTGTTTAGGAAAGGATAAGACATGCAGACTTATTTGAACATATCTGTTTTTAAGAGTGTATTCAGTCACTCCGGGCTCCATTCATACAGGTCCAGGCCTTGTTTACTGCTGATAACCCATCTTATCACAGCACAATGGATGTGGCCGCCTGTTTCTCACTGGAGATAAACAAAGAAAGACTATCCCTCTATTTCTCCTTTTCATTTGCACATTCATTCTCTGAATGTGTCTCATTCTCTCAGTTGTACGCAAGTAATATTTTTTTCTACTGCTCTCTTTGCCATTTCTCTATTCATCCTCATTATGCATTATGTCCATGGGGAGTCTTGTCATTGTGTTTACTGCACCTTAGAAAAGTAGTTGATCAGATGTTGTTTCATTGATGGCGTAAAAAAGAAAATAATTGCAAAGAGTAGAGAATTTAAGACAGTGGTGGGGAAAAAAGCTTTGAAAAATGTCATTGAATCTCTGATACAAATATTCTAGCCCAGCCTAAAGGTATGCCTAAAAAGGACTAACATATGCTTGGTGCAACACCTTTTAAATAGGTGCTTTTTGCATTGTGTCTTAGCCATTAAAAGCCATAAGGCAGCAAATATGAATGGATAATGCTGTAGGGCTACATCAGTCATGATAGATGTTAGTCAGACTAACCGAGAAACAAATCACTGATGAATATAGAGGTGATCTGATCATCTGGATCAGGAGTGCTGATTGCCAAAACCCTATTAAGTGAATCAGGGACCAGCCAGACGTGAGCTCCATGCTGTGGATCTCCGTGCTGTGGAGTTTCACACAGTGAGCTACAAGCAGTGATTTACATGCAGTGAAGTATACAGATTTTAAATTTGTGGGATGAAGAGGGCACTGGTGTCAGATCACATGAATTATGCTAAGAATAGTCCGTGGATAGCATGTTTTTTGTTTGAATGAGCCAGTGCAATTTTATGAGTGCCATGTCTTCGTGTTTCTGACTGACATTGTTATTCATCTCCCTGAGACAAGTCACAAAAACATATTAACTGTACGGATAATATTAGTCCTCCTGCTGATTTTTATTACATGGGGAAAGCATGTAAGGTAGAAGGGCATGATATAAAGTCTGTGGACATAAATACAATTTGAATACAACAAAATGAGAAGAAAAATACATTAGTGAAAATATAACTTCTCCTGCTGACAAAGTTTGATGATCATGAGTCATTTGTTTGCTGAGTTTCACTTAATGGTATTTTCATTAGACCACTCAGAAGACCAGTTTGGTTTAAGTTGAACAACATAGGACAAGTCCATTTTAGAAGGTTTTGCAACAAGTAGAGTTATTGTGATTTACAAAATGACCCCCTCTAGTGTCATGTGGCTCACGTTAGTTGATGGAGTAAAATTTAGTAAATCATTGTGGACACAGTCTAGTTCAATCAGGGGTCTCTATTATAGTGAAAAGAGATGGCTTCCAAATTGGAGCTGATGGATCCACTGGGATGGTTGACTGCTGGTTATGCTTGAGATCTGTGGACCAATCTCATATCACTGACCACAGAGCCAAAGTGCACTACCAGGCTCCACAAACTCCCAGGGGTATTTAAAGGGCCCCTGCACCTTCTCGGGACTTTCCAGGTGTCCTCCCAGTGCTTTCAGAGGGCCTCAGTTAAATGAAGAATAGCACTGTGTAATTTCACTTTGGCAGTAGGCGAAATTGTATAATAATGACTGTTTTGATCACAGATTGAGATGAGATGGGAGGGGGAACTGAAGTAGACTGCTGAGAATAAGCTCGTTGACAGGGAAAGGTTTGGGGAGCTCTGGGCTGGCTAATAGACCTGCCAGCCTAGGTTAGTGAAATAAAGATGTCACCCTATACATCATATAAGTTGACTGCTCCCCAGAGACAAAGGGTGCGTCTATGCCTGTGTGTTTGGGGGGGTGTTGGGACTGGAGGAGTATAATGGGGTCAAACAGTGGAGAAGAAGCTATGGAGCGAGAGCGAGGGGAGTGGAAAGCTTATTTCTCATTAGCGTGGGATCCCTTGGGATCCTTTCTGGGTAGTAATGAACAGGAGTGCAAAGTGGTAATAGAGATGTGGGATGTTGTGGCAAATCAAGCCTTTAATGGGTCAGACTCCACTGGAAGCCTTAGGCCTAATTAGTAGTTTGTAAATATGTTGAAATCAATTAGTGGCAGTGGACTTTCTTAAGCAGAACATAAGAAAAGAATGCGTTAAAACAATTGTAAAGATGAAAAGAGGGCCATAGAGGCAGGAAGTTGGGTGCTGCTCAGTCTTTAACCTGTTCTGAGCTACAACTAGATGTTGGTCCAAAACCTGCAGTTAGGATGATCCTGATTGGCACGATAGCCAGATGTAACCTGTATATAGAAGGTGTGGTTATCGTTTGGATTTTTCGATAAAAGTGCTGATTCAATACACTTTTATTCATACCTTACTTTAAAATGTTTATTTTACAAAAAAAACCTTTTCCATTTAATAAAGTAGGCCAAATGTTAAATGATGTCTTCACACTTGCATCTGGACAAGAAATTTGCCAAAATAACAGAAAGTGGCAAATTTACATTTGTATAGCCACAAGTACCATCTAACCAATACTGCATATCTCAGCATTTGTAGCCTAAGCTAGTTTGCAGCGGCCTTACACCAGGTGGCAACCTCCATTGCTTTGAAATGAAGCAAACGGCAAAAAGTGCCAAAAATTGCAGTTCCTCAAAAGGGAGCTTAACGCTGACTCCGAAAGCAAGTCAATCCCAACAGACCCCTATGTTAAAATGACCAACGTCACAGCAGAAATAACCATGTTTACAGCCAGGTTCAAAACCGCTTTTGTTCTTTACAGCCAATTTGCCCCTTCATGACAGCTGGACGGGGGTTGAATTTTTAAATAAACCACCCCTTATAAAGGATATTAAGGGTTGAAGTTAGGTATAGTTGAGCCCGTGGGTGATTTGAGTGACAGGTGGGTGCCACATCAGGTCGCACTCCACCCGGGCTCGCCTCAACGACACAACACCTGTTTGCTCATTGTTTGATTAGCCACAAGTTAGGCTGTGAAGTCACTGTTAAGATGGCGACCGCCAGAGCCACACACTTTGAGCTCTTCAGAAACTTATGGGTGACGTCATACATCCATATTTTATACAGTCTATTCTTTGTACAGATGCACATAACAGGGAAAGCACAGAGGCAAATGTCCATTAGTCAATCGAAAAACTGTGAAAACATTCATGACTCGATTCCTCTTTAAGAACGGTTTCAACTTAAAATGATCCCTTCATAATCCATTTGGAGTTGTGAGGGTAAAAACGTCCACATATTGACCCCCACAACAGAGACAGTCGTCTGTTCAAAGGATGTTTATACAAATGATGCTGTCTGTCTGCTGTGTGTAGCGACAGAGAAGGTGGCAGAAAACCGTTGTTTAATAGTCATCTGTTGTTGTTTCTTAGTGTCAAATCTTTTGAATTGATGCATTTCTTTTTACATTATTAAGAAAGAAAACTTTAAAAAATGACTTAAAGGTATTGTTTTTATTATACGCTATGTGAAGTTTATTGTGAATTTTAATTAGGACCATTAGAAAGTTATTTCGGGCCAGTAAGTTCTTGACAAAGTTGCCTGACGGGCCAGTGACGAATAACTTAACTGTTCCATTGTTTGGAATAGAAAAAAAAGATTTCATCAAAGAAAAGATTGACCAGCTTTTGGTACAGTTTTTAGTACCCACTACTACGGACATATTTTGGTCCGTACCAAAAGAGTATTAAGGAACAGTAGGTTTTCAACCCTGTCCCAATCAACTTTAGCGCTTGTGTCCATCTTTTGAGATCCAGAAAGAAGCGCAGCGTTGGCAGGTCTCTGGCACCCCGCCTCCTCATCATTATAGTCAATCTTATTGATGGCTAGTAAGTTCTTCATTGACCTCTGACCCCCGCCTTTGACACTTGTCCTCTGTTAAAATGGCACAATATTAGGTTCAGGGTGCAAGAACATATTTACAAAGTAGCAAAAATGCATATTTTTCAGTG
This sequence comes from Cebidichthys violaceus, assembly GCF_023349555.1. Lineage (NCBI taxonomy): Eukaryota > Metazoa > Chordata > Actinopteri > Perciformes > Stichaeidae > Cebidichthys > Cebidichthys violaceus. Next base: position 5,895,641 of record NW_027176372.1, read on the forward strand.
CACACATACAAGATCACTCGGCAACCGTGCAGTGTCCCTAGTCCACAGTCTGCAGTGACACTTTAACTTTTCATGTGTGTATGAGGAAGATTGTGTGTGTGTGTGTGTGTGTGTGTGTGTGTGTGTATGTAATCTATATGTGTAATATTTGTCTCTTGCTCTCTCTTAAGGGAAATATCTTGTGATAATGATTGTGATAACCATATTCCAAAAAGACATTTTCCATTTCTGTGTGTGTGTGTGTGTGTGTGTGTGTGTGTGTGTGTGTGTGTGTGTGTGTGTGTGTGTGTGTGTGTGTGTGTGTGTGTGTGTGTGTGTGTGTGTGTGTGTGTGTTGCCAGGTGGGGGAGCTATATTAACTTGTCAGGGGGGACAATGGAGACATCTCTTAAGGCTTTTTTCACCTCCTTGTGTCCTCCCCTCCTTCCTCTCTTCTCCCCCATCCTTCACTTCCTCCTCCTCTCACTATGTGTGAGTGTGTGTGATGGTTAACCTGCCCCCTCCCCTCTCTGCCATACACCTGACTTATGGCTGTGCAGTAATAATTTGCCAGACCTTGGCAGGCTGAGTGTACATTAGCATATAAATAGCAGATGCACTGAGTGCCCATCACAGTCGACTACATTTAATTTTTGGTTTATAAGATTGAATGGGTTTTTAAACGCAGCCCCATCAAACTTGCCAAGAGACAAATGAAGTCAGGGGAGCAGTTGTTTGAGGCGGCGCCCTCACATCATTTTTATAAAGGATAAGAGTCTTATTTAAGGGGGGGGCAATTGAAGCTGAATAAGCAAGACACCTGAGGAAGCAGCAACATACTCTACTTTCCACCCTGTTTAGACAAGAGATTTTTTTTTTACACTGTTGTCATTCTTTCTTCCTGTTGAAGATCCCATTATATGACCAAAAGTATATGCACACCCATATATGAACACGCACATGCCATTTCAAAATACTCATGCTATACCAGCATCCACTTTTCTGGTTTCAGGCTTTCCCCCAGATGTGGAACATCTAGCTGCAGGCATCAGCTCCCATTCAGACAAGAGAGTATTAATGTTGGGGTGGGGGAAAAAATCCATACAGCATAGTATCACAATATTTAGCATGGCAATAATTGTATCGATACACGAACGCAAAGTATCGATCTTTTATTATATAAACTATATACATTGCAATTAGGCATGTCTGGATTTACCGATTTGACGGTAACTGCGGTTATATAAGTCACCATTTGTTATCCATAAGAGGCTTCCATATATATGGTGATTCCTGCATTTAGACACGTTGTTTGTGTGTGTGCGGTGAAATCTCCACGCTGGTTTGTTTTGTGTGTTTGAGAGAGTCGTGCCACTCACTGAAAGCATTGCTGTAAACATTTCAGAGGGAACCAACACTCTAGCCTTGTATCTGCCATAAAGTGCCTTAAATCGGCAGTGTGGATATAGAAAATGACCAAGGAGTCATGTGAACCGCGGATTAATTACACAGCTGAACCATCATCGCGTGGAAAAGTTTTATCGACCTAGATTATGTAAAAATATGCGATCTGGAGGTCAGCATTAATGCTTTCTAGTCGCTCGTCTTATAATGATGCATTTGAACAACAGAGGATACGTTAACGTTAAGATGAGTGAACTTGACCTGTTTAACTTCCTAACACTGACTCTAAGCAGCTTAAAATACATGATTAAATAAATGCAAAACTGAAAACTGTAGTTTGCTATTTTCACATTTTATAGGCATAACAATGAATCGCGTCGTTGGAAAAATATTTGACAATATAAATGTAGCCTCAACCCACTACCGTGGTTGTCTTTGCACCACCCATTGAAGCTCTATTGTCCCATAACGTATGGCCCTTACTTTAGCAACCACTTCCAACAGACCTCTTCTTGATTTAGTTGTTAAGGAATATTTTTCTTCCTTCTCTATTTCGTCTATTTTCCCTTTAGGAACCTGCTTTATTTTATCTTTGAGTAAACATTGCCATTACAGTACACATAGACCGGTTTTACTTAAACAACTTTTTTATTTATTCTGCTCTTTTCCGGAGCTATTTTTATTTCTATCCTGGCCTTTTTTTTATGTTGAAAGTTACCGATATTAGTTTTGTCTTTTTCCTATTACAGTGACACATGGCCCTGCTTTACTCAAACCATCACTTCTAATTTGTCCGGTGAATCTCGGGTTTCAGTTAAAGAAGCAGTTTTTATCTCCTGTGTGGAAACTCTGCGTTGCTGTGTGATTTTCTCCTCGTGTGTGTCCTGGAGAATAAACCAAAGTGCTGTTAAAATGCAAAGCAGCCTCCTATGCAGCCATGTGGGGGAATAGAGGCCATATTTTAGCCGCGTTCCCCGTCAGCAAAATGTTTCTGGAGGAAAGCTAATTCTACTGTGAGACTTACAGCTCTGCCAGGCGGGCCGACAGCACTCGATGCTATCAGGATTAAATTAAGGTGAATTAGAGACAAAGAGGCAGAAAGAGGGGGAAAAGGGATGATGTTAGGGCAGGATTTTCCTCCAGCTGGGTGATCACTTCTTAGTCTTAGGTCATTGATCAGAGCAGAATAAACCAGCCGGGATTAAAGTAGACAAGCACAAAACCTATAGAGCCTATATCTGTGTGTGTGTGTGTGTGTGTGTGTGTGTGTGTGTGTGTGTGTGTGTGTGTGTGTGTGTGTGTGTGTGTATACGTGTGCTGTGTGGGAATCCATTGTGCTGTGAGGATGAATAAGTGTAGCAGTGGAGTGGAGTAATGGAGAAAGTTTGGTTTGGTGTTCAAAATGTTCCACTTCTGTTTAACAGCATTCTCTCAGGTTTTGTTTGGGGAATAAATCAAATCAAGTCTCAGTATCTCACACTTCCTGTCTTAGATTAAAAGGATCATTTGAAATAATAACCGCTCTGTTTTTATCAGAGTTGGGGGATTTTTTGCGCACAAGCTTTCGCTTTGTGCAGCATTGCATTTCACACGGATAGATGTCACTTCATTTTAAATGGTAGTAGTTAAATGACCCCCTTTTTCTCCTCCCCTTTTACAGTAGTTACAGTAAAAGCAGAATAAACTGTATTTTCCTAAAAAACATTGTATAGACTAATAATAATAAACACTTATGACCCACTGTGTGTGTGTGTGGCACTGTCCGTATCTGGCGAGAACCTGCCCTCTGTAGTTTGCTATTTTGCTGTGTTCAGGACAGTTTCTTCGTATAAACCTCCCCAACCAACACTTTACATTGTTGAATCTGATTGTTTAAGTCTTTCATATCGTCGACAGATTGTTCAATCATGTCTTCACACTGACGCCGTCCTTTGTACTGAAATGTGGATTTGCTTTCCGTGGTTGAAAACAGAATTTTCGGCCCTGGTTCCCTTTCCCCACATTTTAGCAACGCAGAGACAGAAGGGAAGTGAAAGGACAGTCAACGAGAGAGAGACACACAAGCCACAAACAGAAATATTGAGCGCTCGGATAGTGCTATGTTCTTATGTGAGTGCCGTGAGGTTGAATGGAGCCTGGTTGAAGGAGTACTTTCGTATGAGCGGGGCACAGTTGGAAGTGTTGCTCCTTATCAAGGAGAGAGGTAGCCTATGTGCCACTACTTAACGAGAAACTTCAGTTACGTTAGCTATTCTTTTTTTACTTAAGACACATTAATCATTTAGTTTAATAGATATATAATAATACACTCTATTATATAATAATCTAGAATTAAACAATGTTAAAAAGTGTACATAACTTTTTCCGTATTTATTTCAGGTCAACAGGAGATTTATTCAGATTGATTGAGGCACCTTCTTCCAGGAAAGCACCTCGGCAGGAAAGTGTAGATCAGGAAAAGATATCTATTGATGTCTTTGCACTTACTGCAGCATGCAGCATCTCGTTCATCTGAGTGAAACAAACTTGTTACTCCTAGAAATGACATGGAAGCAAGCTTTTCAATCCGGGGCTTAATTTGAACAGATTGTGTTAGTTTGCAGAGGATGTTTAAGTGACTAGTGGACAGCAGTGAAAGTAGGTGATTTTGTAGGCGTTTGTGCTCCTACATGTCCAGGTGGTCATACGTTTTGGACTACACACAGACGTCTACAAAGATATTCATGTGGACCTTTGCAGATGTAGGTTTGTTGCTGGTAGTAGATTTAATAAATGATAATTAATTAATATAGAGATATGTAAGGACTATTATTATTTCAATTATGATTTATAAACCCATAAATTAGTATAAAATAATGATGGTACTCAGCTTACACCATAAGCCATCATTAGTTTAACTAACAAAATTCAACATAAGACTCAATTTTGGACACCACCCAATTTTGAAAATATTAATATTAATCAATTAATCAATCTTAATCTCAGAGTTGCTACTGAGTTCTTCTCAAGGTGTACAGGGACCTATTATTTCATATACATACAAATCAAATGAGCAAGTTCTTTATAAATGAAATATTTATTGGACTAATTATATAACTAAACTACTCAACAGAAAATAAATGATCAAAGAAAACAAAGGGAATGAATGAAGAGTACAATGAATAACAATGAACCACAATGTGAAACGTTTTACATTAAATTTATTTTAAATGATTAATGCACCATTCAGCAGTTCAAAGTTTTAGAAACAACAGGGAAACATGTGAAGCCCCTTTATATTAGTTTAAATTTAATTTAGAATGATATCCGGCCAATCTGAAGACGAGCATTGTAACCAATTCAATTTAGTGATAAAACGGTGACTGGGTCCGCCCACTTACTGTCAAAAAGAGAAACTACTCTCGAGCGAGCAGGTGAAAGTTTCACGAGCAGAAGAGCAGTGATAGTAGTCACGTGCACGCATATGCATATATATATATATATATACACACACACACACACACACACACACACACACACACACACACACATAGTTAGCAAGACCACCATCAGGTCTGGTTATTGCATTTTTCGTAATTGGATACCTGAACAATTTATTAAACCCTAAATAAACGTCCTGGGGTTTTCAATCAAAGTAGGCAATGAGTTCCTGTCGCCATCATGTCAATTGCCAGCATTCAAGCCACTATTACAAAGACCTTTGTCTTAGTCTTTGAAATAAGTTGTGATGGTTGAAGAAAAGGAATTTAAGAAAGAATTCACTCATTGCCATCTTCTTCTTTTATGTATAATATCAAATATTGTTTTTCCATGTTATGACTGAGGCCTAATTCCCCATCCTCTCAGACCACCTACCATGTCACAGTCTCTGTGGCTGCATTAAAAACAGCTAATTTGACTTTAATTGTTTAGTTGTTGATTAACTGAATAGTGAGCAGTGTAGTATGAAGTGTTTGAATTGGTCTCTGTGTGCTGAATCAAGAGGTGTGTTCAGGTTTGTGACATGGTTAACTGACGCTGTCTTGTGGTTCAGGAGTGTGTGTGTGTGTGTGTGTGTGTGTGTGTGTGTGTGTGTGTGTGTGTGTGTGTGTGTGTGTGTGTGTGTGTGTGTGTGTGTGTGTGTTTGCTTAAGGAATCATCTAAGGACTCATCATTTGTAAACTAATTCAAACATTCTAATGGGCAGTTATCAGCGGTAACACAGTAGCCTTTATACTGCTCGTATACACGTGTGCACACCGACATACACACACACACACACACACACACACACACACACACACTCCCTCCCTCTATTATTGCGCACTAATGAAAAGGAGCCCTTTGGGAATGAGGGGTTAGTTTAACGTTAGGTTTTACTGCTCCTCATAATGCTAATCACTGTGATTATTATGCTGCTAGACTGGAATGTGTCTGCATCCTCAGCTATTAAAGACATAGCAGCCACCAAACACACATGCATGCACACACATCTGTGTTATGGAAATGACCCCTGTGTATATGGAGTGTTGTAGCCACGCCAATGGCTAACAACCTCACCAGGAAATTAAAAACCATAAATTATGCTTAGCGCTGATAGCACCTTATCACACACACACACACACACACACACACACACACACACACACACACAGACACAGACACAGACACAGACAGACACACACTGGCATCCCTTGCTCCCCTAAGCCAAAGAGATCACACAACCCTGAAGAGGAGAGTAAAGGAATGAGTGCTAAACTATACAGAGACACCATTTCAGTGCAGGAATGAGTCATACAAATCGGTAATGAGTTGCACCGGTTCCCTCATTTCAAATTCGCCTGAATGAAGGCCCTACTCGTGGATTTTGAAGCTTTTACTTGTTTTTAAAAATGGCGATGGTGTAGTTTGTTTCCTGCTGCCCCAATCACCAAATGCAGATTAATTAGAAGCTGAAAATAGATTATTTCCTCCTGTAATGTAAAGAAAAATGTGGATCCGTTTATTTTAGGTCATCCCTGGACATGAAACCTTTCTGCTGTGTTTTCAAGATGTCATGTGGACCTTTCTTCTTTTGTACCCGTGACATTTAGGGTATATTTGTTTTCTCAGAATTATGCTGAAGAACATTTTGGCGCATCCAGTAATTACATTTTTCAGTGCATTTGCAGAGAGCCTATGGGACTGTTATCACTTGGAGAGAGAGCTAGGTCAATTTAGGAATCGTCTCTAAGAAGAAATATGACAGATTACTTTCTTGTTTTGCGCAATTTGACGACCTAATGTAAGTAAGTAAATGTTAGAAAACAGAGCTAGGATGGGGGCCTTGAGGAGCACCGCTCATCATCTTGGTCCACTCGAATGCATAGTCACAGAGACAAAATGGCTCCTGACCTACTTCAGAACTGTTTCTTAGAGTCCAACCCAGTTTTCCATTATCCATCCATTATCTTTAATGATTATCCGGGGTCGGGTTGCGGGGGCAGCAGGCTTAGCAGGGTATTCCAGTTTTGGCTGATTTTGTTCCGTACAACTTTGAGCTTTCACAAGATTCTATAGTACCGTACATAGTTCTGTTCTAGATTACGACGGTTTCTTTGGTCTGCCTCATCTTTATTAATATGGCAAATATTGTGAAAAAGTAAAGTGCATTCAACAGCGGTGCAGTGCCGCTGCTAAATACATGCTTCCCAAATGCAACAAAGGTGCTATCTCCACCAGCTACCTACCAATTACAATGAAGTTCAGATGCTCTCAGACACGGAACATGGGGCATATTTAGGGTTAGAAATGTCTGTAGTATATTTTTGCTATGTTTTCCGTTATGCTCTTATTGGTTCAACTATACTTGTCTGTAATGAAGTAACAGCTCATAGTGTTTGCCACTTAAGTAAATAACTACCATTAGTGAACATCAATAATCTCCACCAATTTCCTCCACATTTTTACTAAACATTTTTCAAAAATTTAAATACATTTCAACCTGTGTATTTATTTTAGCATGACTATTTAAATGTCATTTTTGGCCAATGTTGACAGACCTATCACACATTTTCCCAAAACCGTCAGTGTTAATCTCTGTACACTTGGCTGCATTAGAAATATGCACAGAAATAAGTTATTTGCTGTACATTTCTGCATGATTAAAATGTTTTTGTTATTTTGATATTAACAGCATCGAATCCTTATCTCCTCTTCCTCAGATGAAGGCTGTTTCAGACGGAGATGAAGATGAAGATGATGATGATTTTGATGAGGTTCCAGAGAAAGAGGGATATGAGCCGCATATTCCCGAGCATCTACGAGCCGAGTATGGTATGAGTTCAACTACACACACGCTCACACACACACAGACACACCTAAACTTGCAGACACGTGCATAAATAGTGAGGTTAAGCTACAAAGGAAGACCTGCTGCTGCCATAATCTTTTAAGATTCACACACACACTCTACAAACAAACAAACACATACACTCAGAAACACTTCAAAGAACCAGCCTTGAGCGGCTGGTAATGTGCAGGTGAAGAGCTTTTTAAATGGGTTTATTTATACAACCATGGTCAAAGTGTGTGTGTGTGTGTGTGTGTGTGTGTGTGTGTGTGTGTGTGTGTGTGTGTGTGTGTGTGTGTGTGTGTGTGTCTCTCTCTCTCGCTCGCTCTCTCTGCCGTTTTCTCTAACTTTGATTATACATTCATCATAGCAAATTTAACTTTTTACACCACCATTCTAAACAGACCAGAAATGTAATTAAATAAATGCTGGCCGTCACAAATGACTCTTTTACTACAATGAAATAATTTAAAATTAAAAGTGATGCATTGCTTAAATATAACACCATGAAAATGATTAAATTATAAATTAAATAAATATTCATATCACATGCATTCAATCAAAAATAACAGATATTTTATTGTAATATCAGTAAAAGTTACTTTGTGTTGTTTTTCTGTTCTGCGGTTGATTGTAATTTGTAATGACGTGTTTTAAGAAGGATGAGTTAGTGACTTCAGTGGACAGTAAAACCAACAGTGGCGGCTGGTGGGAAATGTTCTAGGTAGGGCTGTGCCACATCCAATCAATTTCAGCAAACATCCCAGTATGATTTAATGCAAAAACAGTAAGGTATCAAACTACTTTGCAGTTAAATATTCAACATTTATTCCAACACGAAAGAACACAAAAAAAGCAGTAAATAACACTTTGACAAACACGTCAGGACATCTTATTTTTGTCACCCTCACAAGCAATTCAGCATAATATAATAATATATATCATATAATAATATTCATTACAATATAAAACACACACACGTATATAAAATATAATAGAACATGTTTATTTATTGAGATGCCCCTATGGACCTTGTTTGTTGGGGAAACCAATAGGGAGGTAAAGATCAGAAGTAAACATGAAGTGCAATTAGGAATAATGGTGTTAAATTAAGCTGTGATGAGTTTTCACCGTTAATTTACCATCTCAATTAAATGTTGATGCCTCCAAGACCAAGTTCAGCAAATGAGACTGAGGACAGCTATGTAGAAGAAAAGATGTTCACTCTGCCTAATATGGCTGCTTGACAGAGTTCTCCATGTGTGCCCTGGTGTTCTCATGTTTCCTCACGTTCTCATCCCTCACTCCCGTATCTGTCCATGCTGGATCTGTCCCCGTTGTTTTAAAAAGCTAAATAAGGCATTAGCATGACTGCATCCAGCTAGCCAAACCGTTCTGGTGTACAGCTACTAGAGAAGCTTTGGATGGACTGCTTCCCTTTCCCGCTAGTCTGCTGTCTGATTGTGAGGTCAGGTTGATCTGGGATCAGCTCTTTCACCTGTAGTTTCTCAGCCAAAGTTCTCCTCTCAAACGGGTCTTGGAGGAGTAGTGCTCGCGCTCGCCTGTAGAGACTAGTCCTGATGAGGACGCGCAGTTTGGGGCGATACAAATTTCGCCCCATGCTGAATGTATTTTTCTCAAATATATATTTGAGGATGCTGATTGGCTAAATTGTATGTCATACATTCATATCTTTAATCAGCAATTGGCTAAACAGCTTTACAGACCCGCCTCCTGTGGGCCATTTCTCCACGGCCTCAGAGCTGCTGAGACATGCAGAGAGGCACAGAGGACTTGCAGGAAAAGCATATATTTTGTGCAGATATCAATGTTTTACACATATTACTGTGTGCATTCCAGATTTCAAAAACACAAATATTGACAATTTGTATATTATTATTTTTTTTGTGGCTCAAGAGGGGGCGGCGCCCTCTATTAGCCAGCCGCCACTGAAAATCAAATACCGACAGCATTTTCAAAACAGCGGTCGAGTTTTCTCTGAAACTTGTGGGAATCGGAACAAGGTTTAAACACAACATTGACATTGTATTAGTTTATGCAGTTGCTTATTTACAAGTCCAGCACCGCTCCAATATTCACTCTTTAAGCTGTGATTTGGTCTCCACAAACTCCTGAGGGGAATCTGTCTCTTTAGCATCTAGATGTTCCACTGTGTTCACCAGCTAGTCTCTGACTGTGTCTGTCTGCTGTTGGCTGCTGAGCAGGTAGTGTACAGTGGGCTCATCAGAGCTTTTTCACTGAAACAGCTGCTGCTGCTGGAAAGAGTTAAATCGGAGCAGCACAACTAAATCAAATGGTGAATTTGGGGGCCGTAAAACCCAAAACAATGATCTGAAAGATGCTCAAATGCCCCGTAGAGCTGGTGGGAGTTAGTGGTAGTTTCAGCGGTTTCGTGAACTATATGTAACAATAAATGTAAAAATATTGATTACTGAAGCTTTACAAACCTAAAAACCAAACACAGCGTTACAGATAGTACAGTGAAGGCAAGCTGCTCATAGTCACATGCAAGGTCATTTTGGTGTATATACCGAGGAACCCAGCTGGCATAAATGCCTATTGAGCCTAATCAGATCACAATGAGGGAGATATTGGGTCCGCCTGGTCTCACATACTGAGTTCTGACTGCTAACTATGTGTTTTCGTCTGATTTGGAATGCAGCACAACCTTATAATGGAGACAGATCGTCTCTTTTCCCCAAGCTTTTTCTCTGTGTATATCTGATGGATATGGTCCTGTCAACACATCCATTTACCTAAACACACACAGTCATCACTAGCTACATATGAATAGCTGTAGTATTGTTCCTTCTTGCAGCGGGGTTGCATTGGGCTTGTATGGATCATATCTAGCCTCCAGGTAACATTCCAGGTTAAAGGTCAAATGTTCAGGTCGTTAACCAACTGCCTGCTCATCTTATTGCAGCAACGTCAGTTGATAGATTGAATTTGAATGCTGTTTATATCATTATCAGCAGCCGGATGCGAGCTCCAGGCAACAGTAAGCATTAAACTCTCACAGTGTTGCTCTGTCAGCCATATTCAAGCTTCTCACCATCACTCATATAGATTCATATGTGAACTTCAGTGTCTATACTGTGTGTGTGTGTGTGTGTGCGCGTGTTGATGTGTCTGTGTTAATGGCACCGCAATAAAACATGTTGCAGACAGTGCTGTTATTGCTAGGTCAGCCATGTTGTTGTGGCTGAGAGGTGGCCTTTGACCCCTGGCGAGTTTTTCCCACAAGCCTCCTGAGTCATTACATTCACACTGAGCCTCTCCTTTACCTGTGAGCCCTCTCTACTCCCACCTCCCTCCATTACTAATCAATTAGACGCTAAAGTAATTAGATTGTATCTGATATGCCCAAAACGGGTGTGTGTGTGTGTGTGTGTGTGTGTGTGTGTGTGTGTGTGTGTGTGTGTGTGTGTGTGTGTGTGTGTCAGGGTGATTAGTAGACTAGGTAATGATCTACAGGGGCCATACCAAATTAACAATGCAACCTCTTTAATGAGCCCCTATTAGCCCTGCACCTAGATTTCCCCCCCTCACACACACAACCATGCGCACACACACCAGCGACTGAGCAGAAGTGAAAGGAACCTGAATACGTATCCATTGTTTGTTTCTTTGATTGGTTTTACTCTTCAGTCTGTACATTTACACATTGTTGATTGATAGTTATTGTTGATGTCACTTTTTCATCTGACTGACCACTTTCACCATTCAATAGCGTTAAGTGACCAAGCATGATGGGGACTGGAGGGACATTTTTTTTTCATTTTTTCACATCAAATCCAGTTTACGTTTTTAATTGATTTTTGTTTTTTTAAACAAACTAGGTCTTCAAAAGACGGAGGAATTATTTACTTTGACCATTTTTTTTAAAGATATATAAAGTATGCCTCCTGAAACAAATGTAATGTATTCCTGAAGAAAAAAGCACAAGGTTAAACATATGTTATTGTGCATGCCCTGTGGCCCATTACAATGCCACACACACGGTGATGGAGAGTTGTTTTCTTACAGCGATAGCTGTAATTGACGGGAACCCAGCAGCTGGGTCTTCCAGCATTTTCAGTGGCGACCCACTGAGCCCGCTGCTCCTAAAATGTTTAGGATGGGTTAGATGCAGAGGTCAAATGTCATGCATGTACCTGATTGTATGTATATGATGATTATAACGTTTACTGGGTTTTTTAGGTTCTAATTTTCTATGAAAAAATATTTTTATTTTTTAATTTTATTTTTATTTTTTAAATGAGTCGTGCTGCTGCTTTTAGTTGACACAGACTTTAGGCAAACTTCACAGCGGACAGTGTTTTGCTTGAGGTTGCTGAAGAGGCAGTTCCTTTTTTGGGAACTCCTCACTTTCATTGGCGCATGCTGCTATTTTGATACTGAAGAGAACTTGCGTGTTCACTATGAACTACGGGAGCTCAGGGAAGTGGTAGCAGTTTCGTACTGTAATTTGAATTAGTTGATGACAACAATTTTATTGCCCAGCTCCAGTTTCCTGCAAACTAGTTGTAGCTGTTGATAACGTCTATTAATAGATATTTGATTCAACTAAAAAATAAATACTAATTTGTACAACAATTCCCAGTATCAAAGGAATCTCTAGGATTTCAAAAGGTCATTGATATTTGTTTGTAGTCCTAAGTGTGTCACTATCTCATCAATTCATCTGTTCTCTTTCACTTTCTCTGATTATAAAAGCCTTTCTGTTGCTCTCTGTCTTCCTCTGTCTCTTTCTCTTTCTATCTCTTTCTTTTCTTTTAGTTTCTTCTAGTGTTCATCCATTCAGAGAAAGCCTGGCTCTGTTCTGATTTCCCTCCTTCTATTTCCTCTCCCTTTTCTATCTATATCTCTTCCTCTCTTTCTTACCCTCTGTCCTGTTCTGTCATTCTGATTATCAGTCTCTTATCCCTTTCTCTGCTGTCAGGACACTATCTCTCTCTTTCTCAAATTAACATTTTAATTACAGGCCCTGCTTAACCTGAGAAAATCAATACCTCTTTTTGCCTTTCCTCATTCGCTTTCTCCCTCGCTCTCTTTCCCTCAAACCCCCTTAACCCCTCTTTTCTCTCTCTTTCTCTAACAACCCCCCTCACACACATATACACACACACAACTATACACATTTCCTCCAATTGATCTGTGCGTCTTAACATCCACAACATCCAGACAAACCTCCGCCATGTGGCAGTTCGAAAAGAGCAGATTGAGTCGGTATTTCACCATCCGACAAAGAAAGAGAAGGTGAGGTGAGGTAGAGTGAGGTTGTGGTAACCGGCAATCACTTGACTATTGACATATTTAGTTCTGTTTTCTTTATGTATATATTTATTTTAAACTTTACTTTGAAAATTGAACAATGTAAAAATTATGAGAAATAATGCAAGGTAATGACAGGGCCATAACCAGCGTTTTTAGAAATACTGAGTTCAGAAGCCTAGAGCTGTAAATAATGATTCTTTTTGTGATTGATTAATCTGCAGATAATGATCTTGGTTGTCAAGTAATATTTGGTCTATAAAATGGCAGAAAACAGTGAAAAATTACGTTTAGGTCATTAAATGTCTTGTTTTGTCATTACAGTACTTTGAATAGTTTGGGTTTTGGACTGAGTGGCTGCCTGTAGAGGCTTTAATGCTGGGATGATTTGGCGTCACCTATTCAAAGTACTGTAATGTAAGAACAAGAAAAGTATTTTTATTTACCCTAAATTGATTTTGTTTAATGTTCTCATAACAGTGCTAGCATCGTCGTTATCAGCTGTGATGAAAATGAAATAAAAAACAAAAGTCTGTCAATCAAATAACCCATTATTTAAGTTAACAGCCACCGGATTTCACTCAGCTTGATTTGACTTAAACAATTTTTATTTTTCATGACTTTCAGCATTGAACGTTTGATCCAGCTTCAAGTCGTTACCATGTAAAGTGTGGTGTTTGTTTTGTGCTTTACATCCATCTCAGACACACATGTTATGATATGACATGACAAACAGCAACACAATGTTGAACAAATGAACCCAACCTTTTGGCCGGGAATTCCATGAAATCCTCTGTGAGATTGTCGAGCTGGTGCCAGTAGTTCTCTGGTAAAGAGCAGTTTGTTAGTTCTAAACAGATTCCAAACAAGGATTGTTGCACACACAACCTTTTCCTCTTTGTTTCTTCTACACTTTTATACGTTCAGGCAGAAATCAGATTGTTGTTTTTGTATGTCAATTGTTTTGTAATTAAAGCAGTGGAGAACATGCAAAAAATCCTGTTCAAGTAGAAAAAGAGTGTTAAAGTGTGCAAGACAAATCATTCCATGGCAGAGATTGAGTCTCTGAAGCATCCAGCTCAGCCCCAATAATGTGTGGGATCAGCATGTTGGCAGCTCTCAGCTTACTGCTTCCCTCTGATCTCACCTGCTGTGTGTGTGTATGTGTGTGTGTCTTTAAGTCCTGCTCAGTCCCCAGAGACCCTGGTTATCCCAGTGTTTGACCACACACACACACACACACACACACACACACACACACACACACACACACACGCACATGCATGCACTGAAGCACTTTCATAACTTCAATCTGTATCTGTCAATTCTGTAAGCTCCAAATAGGTCAATTTGACATTATGATAAACAGCCAAAAGTACAATTTATAGACATCCTTGTAGTAAATGTATTACTGTGGGTTATAATGATTTAACTTTGCTTCAGGCTTTTTTAAAGAGTAACAACAGGCCAGCAAAGTGTGTCATTACACATTACACTACAGTGTTCAGTACAATCTTAACTTCCTCTTGTCTCTGTTGACAGGCTTAGATCCATCTCCTTCCACCTCAACAGCACCAGTCACAAAAAAACCTCCTGCTCAAAGACCTGCAGCTCCGCCACCTCTGTCTTCCTCCTCTTCCTCCCGGCGGCTGAAGCGACTTACAGAGGAGGATCAGGATCCAACATGTGCAGCTGCCACACTGTGCTACCTCAAACAGAACCTCCCTCTGCCCGCACAATCCAGGTACACCAACTGACAAGTCCTATCACTCTACCTTTCGCCTCCCCTCATCTCTCATCTCCCTTCACCTTCTCTCACACATGCTCTTCTCTGTTCACCTCCGCCCAGAGACTCAGGGTACACCTGCATTCTCACACCAGAAATGTACATTCAGTTTGTGATTTATAACGGTTGTTACTGAAACTTAAAACGCATTTCAAGGACAACAATTTCAACATTTTTTAAGAGGAGAAGATATTGTTCTACTTTGGTTGTAAATTGTAATTTAAAGCCTGTAAAAGTTTGCCAGTTTAATGGCCTAATCCCGAAGCCTAGGAGTGTTAGTACCTAAAAAAAGCAATAACCTTTTAGGTTTACCGTATTCACCTTATTCTTTGACTGAATTAAGGTGCATGCGCATTGAGTAATTTTGTGTTCTTATGTCTGCTTTAGGGCGGAGACGACACTAAGCAAAGTAATCACACTTCTGCTCTACAACGGATATAAGAACATGAATTGATGCAATGCGGAAGCCCCCTAGTTCAGGAGTACGGTGAATATTTAGAATATTTTCACCGCTTTAACTTGCCGTTAGACAGCTCTTTCTGACAGGGAACTGAAGCCCTTATATCCATCTATGCTCTCTTCAGAACCACTAGACTCCTTAGACAAAAACAATACATTTACCTCGCGGGACATGTGAGTTGCTGGTAAACCCTGCCACGATCAGTTAGGGTTTTTGTGTTTTTGTGTGACTTTGGGGAATCTGAACTTACCCATTATAACACCAAAGTTAGTTGCAATCTGCAACCTCACAGCTAGATGCCACATGTCCTTTAACCTTCAATGGAGTAATCATGTTGTGAGTCGTTGATATTGATTATACACATTTCTACAGCATCGTTTAAGAGGTCATTGGAGATGAGCCACATTGCCCCATGATGTTGCTGGGGAATCTGGGGATGTTCTACCAGTCACTTCATAACGTTTTGTTTTTTGGTCATTTCGAAACTAGCACTACAGATGTGTGTTTGACTCCTGCTCACACAGAGCAGTGCTACAGTTTGATACCTCATGCAATAACTCCTGAAGTCACTTTTTCTTTTTAATTAAAGAGGTAAACCTCAACTTTTAGTTCAAGCAATTAAAAACTTAATTTTAACTAATTTCCCTTGTTGTTACTCCTTTGTAAGCATCAAACACACCAGCTTCATATGATTCCATAAGTGCTGTCCAGATACTCCAGTCCTCTTTTTTTCAAGCCAGTATATACATATGGGTTTCAGTCAATTGTGACAGTTGACCACAAACTCTAAGTTGAATTAGTTTTTGCATGAAGTTGGTTTAACTCTCCCTCCACTGATCTCTCCTCCAGCAGCAGCTCCTCAGGCCCCAGTTCATCTCAGTCCAGCTCAGAACAGAAGGGTGTCGATGCTCCTGTGGTTCCATTTGGTTTGGACCTGTACTACTGGGACCAGGAGCAGCCCAACGCTGGCAAAATCATCAAGTAATGTACCAGACACACACACACACACACACACACACACACACACACACACACACACACGATGTATCACTGATAGATACAAAGACAGCTATACACATGACTTAGTTTAGTGAGTTGTGTGTTTTGTTTCTCAGAGAAAAAACAGAAGTGTAATGCTAATAAAACAGTAGAATTATAACCTGGGTTGGCATTTCTTTATTAGAATGTCTGAATAAATGCAGATTTTTCAGTGTTTCATGCATGGGGAAGAAAAATCTTTTTTAAGTACTTTTTATATTTAATTCCATACAGCAAAAGACGGAAGCCCTCAGAGGCAAGTGAGAGAAAAACAAATAGTAATCCCTTTTCTTAGTCTAAACTAAGTTGTTTCTCTCCTGTGTTTCTGGAAGGATCATTTGTTTGTTGTTGTATTAATATTTTTGGCCACTAGAGGCTGAAGTGCACTACTACCCCCCTGTTCTAAATAGAACTACAAGTATTCATGTCTTCTTTCAGGAGAGTTTTGATATTTCCATGCACTCTAAACACAAGGTACGTATATTCTGTGTTAACAAGTTATGTAAATTAAAAGAAGAAAACATGAATACTTTTAGTGCTATTGCAGCTGATTTCAAAGCCACTGTTTAATGATTGTAAAATGAACAAAAAATATTCACCTAACAAGACGTTCTTTCTCTTGTTTTCACAGATGAAAAAAAGTCACTAAAAATCATTAAAAATTATGCTGGCAAACTTTTCTTCCCCCCTGTTTCACAGATGGAAGAAAACTTAACTTTATTTAATGAAAACTTATCCTGGCAAAATCTTTTTTCAACACAGGAGAGAAAACTATTTAGATCAGACTTGGTGAATGGATCAACAGAATTGTTTTTTTTTCTCACCTGCCTTTCAGGGCTTGGATAAATATAACTGTCTTATTAATGGAAGCATCATCGATGCGGGTTTCTAAAACCTGCGCATAACTTATGGTCTCATGTCCTTGTGTAGGATGTCCTCTCAGCATCAGTTCTGGGTTCCCATTGAAGTGGACGAGGAGGTGGAGAACAAGGAGCTCCTGGCAGAGAGCAGGAGTAGATATATTTCCTTCCCTGGGCGCTTCACTCCTGTCAACCATTACTGCAGTGCTCCACTGGGCAACGGAAAGCTGTGCCAGAGACAGGACCGCCTCAAGGTACCAGGAGGAACACAAAGTGATTTACCAGACATTTATGTCTGTTTCTGTTTGTTTTTCTGTCAGCGTGTTTGTGTTTGAGCTGTGACTCGTTGTCCTTCAGTGTCCTTTCCATGGTACGATCATTCCCCGAGACCAGGAGGGACGACCCTGCAGGCAGGAGGACCGCCTGAGGGAGGAGCAGGAGAAGAGGAGGAAGAGTGAGGAGCAGCCTGGTGAGGAGTGACACTCACACATGCGCTCACATACTTCCTGAATTCTAAAAAAATGTAACAAAGATCTTCCTCAGACCATTTAAGTCATAGAGGATTGCATTCGCTCTTATGTCCTGTATTAGTAGTAAATAAACAGTAAGAGCTGCACCCATACATACTATTAAAATGCTGGTATGTGCAAACACACATCAACAAAAGGCAAATGCATTCAGACAAACAGGTTACAGCTCCAGGGACACTGTGAGTTCACAAATTCCTTTTAAAATCGAAAAGTGAAACAACAGTGAAGAGGTACTTCAAAGGTTGTACAGCAGCATGCTATAGCTGGACATACTGATGCTGCAAAAATTCTCTATTGTGTTTCAACTTAATATTCAATCAAAGTAGCTGCTTATTTATTACATTGACAAAGTCTTATAGATAATTAGCTTTTATACCACATCCCATGGTCTTCCTCGGTGGATAGAGATTGCTCACTATGCATACAGCCATCAGAATAAAATCTTTAACAGAAGCTAGTAAATTAAGTTAATTTCTTTTCGTCAAAAAAGTGAGCAAGCTCAATTTCACAGAGGAAAACCATGAGATGTGTTGTAAAGCCTTGGAAATAGCAATTAAGTTAACCTTGGATTTTTGTGTTTTTGTTTTTTTAATTTAGTTTGGCAAACTACTGTTTCCATGTAAAAAAAAAAAAAACTTTAACTCTCAGTAATACTACTTATGACCATATATACTAGTATTTATATTTCTCAAGGTCCACTTACTACCTTTTCCCAGGGCTTTCCAGATTGTGTTATATGATATATGTGCTATAGTCATAACAATATTTTTACTCACTACAAGTTTATTTAGGATCTTAAAAACAGGGGTTTGACATAACATGACTCAACGTCCACTTTCTAGCTTTTCCAGAGCTTTTAAAGGTGCAGTGTGTCATTCCTGGCTACATGATCCAAACAGATGGGGGGCAGCATTTCATCTCTACTTCTGGGTCCATACAATCTAACTTCTCAGTAGGGGTGTCCCCAACTGACCTTGCATGGCAGCTGGATTCTTGCTATGTCACTAGATCACACGATAATCGCACAATCACATATCACATGAAAATCCATCTGGTCAGGCTTCAAGTAATGCATTTGTGTCCGGCAAGCCAGTGACTGGACCAATCAGCTTCCTGTTAGGAGCTACTGGCAGCTACAAGCGTGGCTTAGCTGTGTGAGAGATGACACGGTGAGGTGACCTTTCATTCTATATAATGGCAGCTTCTGAAGAGGTTAGTGTAGGTGCTGCAATAGCATCAGTTATGTCAGAACTGGGGAGTATTTCTTCATAGACATAAGAGCTAAGAACACGGGGTGACCGTGGCTAAGTCGAGAGCAGGGCCGCCTTTCAATCAGAGGGTCGGTAAATTGCTCCCGTAGCTGCGTCTATGGTGTGTAGATAGATACTGAATTGTAAGTCGCTTTGGATAAAAGCGTCTGCTAAATGACTGTAATGTAATGTAATGTAACACATTTTCCACTGGCAAGAGTTTGAGTGATAGATCGTCTATCCAATCAAGTATTTTCTAAAAGTGCGTGCCTTAACCAGGATTTCATGTTCTATACGTTTTACTTACTCATTATGTCATTAAGTAGTCTATCTCATAAAGATAATAACTATGCCCATTTAGACTATAAAAGGTCCATAGTTACAGTAAAAAACAAAAATTTTGGTTCACACAGAAAAATCAATGAAACGACCAAAACTGAAACGATTCCACAATGGTCTGCATATCAAACAAAGCAGCATATACAACATGACCATAAGGATATAGGTCTAAATAACAAAACACACGCCTTGGACTTTTATCTTTTTTAAGTTAGGGTTAATCCCTACAAGGCAAGCTTTAAGTGAAAGGCAATATAGAGAAATAAACCTTGTTTGTGAAAAGATTCCAATACTTACCATGAAACATTTGAATGCCATGAACATCCAAGCCATGTAGAATAAAATGTACAACATGTTTCATTATATAGAATTGAATTAACCCAATAAATAACAAATAAATATCTCTTTTTTTGCTAAACAATTTGACATTGCCGGTAAATCAGTGAACTTGCTCGTCTGTGTCCGTCGCTCACTTGATTATTTTCAAATTGTATGTGAGCATACCGTGAAGTGCAGAGCAACACACAACAATATGAATAATTCAAATAACGCAGTCAGAAGGTGCATAAACACTGGTTAAAATGAACATTTTAATGCCATGAAGTGCAGAACGACATTGACGCAAAAAAGAATAAAACGTTTATGATAAATATAATGGGATAAACCTATAAATACCTACAGAGAGACCTAATGGGTTCTTAGCAATGATTGATGGGCAGTGCTTAGTTGTTTGGCTAAACTATTTCACAATGTCAACAAATTAAATGACAGTCTGCCTTATAAATGAAAAAAATAAATGACTATAATAACAAAATGAATGTGAGAATCAAGTATGTCTTACACTGCAGATACATAACAGACTTTAAGCACTGCAGTGGTTATCCTCCTGGAGGCTAAACAAGTGTCCGTCTAAAATGATTTGAAATCACTTTAGACTTTAGCCGTCCCAGTCGTTCACTGTGCCTGGGTCAACTGTCTAGCTTTTCCTTGTGTGTGAGGAAGTTTGGATTGTGCTTAGTCTGCAATGGTGATTTATTGACTTTAAGACCTTGATTGATAGCACATGAGTTATTTTCACATTTGTATTAACAGTATTATTTAAGATGCTGACCCTCATGTAGCCACAGTGGAATGATTCATGTTTCATAACCACACATGCTAACTTCAGATTGGCAATCGGATCAGATCAGAATTGTTTTAGGCTCACCTCTAATTTACAGTCATCGGTTATAAATAAATAAAAAGCCAACTACTACTAACAGCAGGGCAGGAATACGTGAGTTTGCTAACTTTTTTGTCATTCAAACATTATTTCATGGTCAACTTTTTCTGGAGATTTCATCCACATGGCTTCGCTCGGTGAGCAACCTGACGAAGACTGAAATGTGGTTGAAAGGACTGGAATTTAAAAAAATTGTCGAAAGAGCTTTAACTGTAATTCTGTAATATCCCCAGAAATCATGTTGATGTGGACAGGTGTGGACGACGAGTCCGTGGCCCAGTGGTTTTGGTGGTGTCTGCTGGTGGTCTAAATGCAGCCCAAAAAGATAGAAAAGTCCAATCATATTTTTTTTGTGCAGCAATAATAATGATAAACAGACCAAGTCAGCTGTTTTACACATTATTATTGTCTGGTAGTGTTTGTTTGTTGTTGTGTGATTGGGACACTCACCAGTCTGCAGGATGTCCACCAGCTGCCTGCAGTGTCTTGTTAACCACCAACTCTGTGTGTGTGTGTGTGTGTGTGTGTGTGTGTGTGTGTGTGTGTGTGTGTGTGTGTGTGTGTGTGTGTGGGGGCCATGGCATGCAGTCCAGTGAGTTGTGAAATAGCATCTTTTGTTACCAACTACACTATCGATCCATGAGTCAATCTCACACCTGGACAAATACACACAAGCACACGTACATCAATCTCACAGTGGGTGGGGGCGCAGTGGCCTGAATAAGTTGATGGGCCATTGGCTCAGATCCCTTCACTATTCAGTCACACATTCACACATAAACAACACTCACATGTATATGCAGTGAGGAACA